>NC_068346.1:6987500-7159454 GCF_014633365.1 Diospyros lotus | reverse complement strand
CATTATTGTTTATTGTGAATTATAAATTCAATTAAGGCAAAAAAAGTAAAAAGATATCATTTTTTAATGTTTAACTTTAAAAACTCCCATGGCCTAAAAAAAAAAAAAAAATCAAATCCATTTTTATTAAAAAAATCATGTTTTGTGGCCCCAGAAAACCAAGGCCGGGTTTAGTGGCCCACAAAACCCGATTCTTTTATTAAAATAGTTTTTCTAAGTTTTTTCTTTTCTTTTCTTGGCCATGGGATTTTTTGAAGTTATCCAATAGTTCCAAAAATAAATTATTGTTTAAAAATTATACTTGTATTTTTGGGTAAATTTTATAATCATTACATCAATTTAATCTAATGTTGTTAGTACTTAGAACAATTAATCATGTATTGGTTGTGTTTTACTATCATTACATTGTTTTTTATTGTGATTTATAAATTCAATTAAGCTAAAAAATGTAAAAAGACATCATTTTTTATTGGTTAACTTTGAAAAATCCCATGGGCAAAAAAAAAAATAATTTTTAAAAAATCTGGTTTAGTGCCACAAAACTCGATTTCTTTTAATAAAATAGTTTTTTTAATCTTTTTTTTTTCTTTTTAGGCCATGGGATTTTTCCAAGTTATCCAATCATCAAAAAAATAAATTATTGTTTAAAAATTATATTTGTATTTTTGGGTAAATTTTATAATCATTACATCAATTTAATCCAATATTGTTAGTAGTTAGAACACTTAATCATGTATGGGTTGTGTTTTATTATCATTACATTGTTGTTTATTGTGAATTATAAATTCAATTAAGCCAAAAATGTAAAAAGACATCATTTTTTTATTGGTTATCTTTGAAAAATTCCATGGAGTAAAAAAAAAAAAAAAATCAAAAATTCCTTTTTTTAAAAAAAATCAGGTTTAGTGGCCCCACAAAACCCGATTTCTTTTTTTAAAATGCTTTTTTTGATCTTTTTTCTTTTTCTTTTTTTGCATGGGATTTTTCCAAGTTATCCAATAGTCCAAAAAATATAAATTATTGTTCAAAAATTATACTTGTATTTTTGGGTAAATTTTAATAAATTACATCAATTTAGTCCAATGTTGTTAGTAGTTAGAACACTTAATCATATATTGGTTGTGTTTTATTATCATTACATTATTGTTTATTGTGAATTATAAATTCATTAAGGCAAAAAATGTAAAAAAGATATCATTTTTTAATGTTTAACTTTAAAAACTCCCATGGCCTAAAAAAAAAAAAAAATAATCAACAAATCCATTTTTATTAAAAAATCATGTTTTGTGGCCCCAGAAACCCAGGCCGGGTTTAGTGGCCCACAAAACCCGATTTCTTTTATTAAAATAGTTTTTCTAAGTTTTTTCTTTTCTTTTCTTGGCCATGGGATTTTTTGAAGTTATCCAATAGTTCCAAAAATAAATTATTGTTTAAAAATTATACTTGTATTTTTGGGTAAATTTTATAATCATTACATCAATTTAATCTAATGTTGTTAGTACTTAGAACAATTAATCATGTATTGGTTGTGTTTTACTATCATTACATTGTTTTTTATTGTGATTTATAAATTCAATTAAGCTAAAAAATGTAAAAAGACATCATTTTTTATTGGTTAACTTTGAAAAATCTCATGGGCAAAAAAAAAAAAAAAAATTCAAAAAATCTGGTTTAGTGCCACAAAACTCGATTTCTTTTAATAAAATAGTTTTTCTAATCTTTGTTTTTCTTTTTAGGCCATGGGATTTTTCCAAGTTATCCAATCGTCAAAAAAATAAATTATTGTTTTAAAATTATATTTGTATTTTTGGGTAAATTTTGTAATCATTACATCAATTTAATCCAATGTTGTTAGTAGTTAGAATACTTAATCATGTATTAGCTGTATTTTATTATCATTACATTGTTATTTATTGTGAATTATAAATTCAATTAAGCCAAAAAATGTAAAAAGATATCATTTTTTATTGTTTAACTTTGAAAAATCCCATGGCCTAAAAAAGAAAAACAAAGATAAAAAAAATCTATTTTTATTAAAAAATCAAGTTTTATGGGCCCACAAAACTTGGGCCAGGTTTAGTGGACCCACAAAACCCGATTTCTTTTATGAAAATTGTTTTTCTGAGTTTTTTCTTTTCTTTTCTTGGCCATTGGAATTTTTCAAGTTATCCAATAGTCCCAAAAATAAATTATTGTTTTAAAATTATGCTTGTATTCTTGGGTAAATTTTATAATCATTTCATCAATTTAATCAAATGTTGTTAGTAGTTAGAATACTTAATCATGTATTGGTTGTGTTTTATTATCATTACACTGTTTTTTATAGTGAATTATATATTCAATTAAGCCAAAAAATTTAAAAAAGATATATTTTTTATTGTTTAACTTTAAAAAATCCCATGTTCTAAAAAAAAAAACAAAAGATCAACAAATCCTTTTCTATTAAAAAATCAGGTTTTGTGGCCCCACAAAACCCGATTTCTTTTATTAAAATAATTTTTCTAAGTTTTTTCTTTTCTTGGCCATGGGAATTTTTCATGTTATCCAATAGTCCAAAAATAAATTATTCTTTAAAAATTATATTTGTATTTTTGGGTAAATTTTATAATCATTACATCAATTTAATCCAATGTTGTTAGTAGTTAAAAACACTTAATCATGTATTAGTTGTGTTTTATTATCATTATATTGTTGTTTACTATGAATTTAGAAATTTAATTAAGCCAAAAAAATGTAAAAAGATGTCATTTTTTTTATTCGTTGACATTGAAAAATCCCATGACCCGAAAAAAAAAAATCAAAAAATCAATTTTTATTAAAAAATAAGGTTTTGTGGCCCGACATAACCCGGGCCGGGTTTAGTGGCCTTACAAAACTCGATTTCTTTTATTGAAATATTTTTTTCTGATTTTTTTTTTTTCTTTTGTTGGCTATGGGATTTTTCCTAGTTGGCCAATTGTTCCAAAAATAAATTATTGTTTAAAAATTATTTTTGTATTTTTATGTAAATTTTATAATCATTACATCAATTTAATCCAAAGTTGTTAGTAGTTAGAACACTTAATCATGTATTGGTTGTGTTTTATTATCATTACATTGTTGTTTATTGTGAATTATAAATTCAATTAAGCCAAAAAAATGTAAAAAGACTTCATTTTTTATTGGTTATCTTTGAAAAATTCCATGGCCTAAAAAAAACAAAAAGATCAAAAATCCATTTTTTAAAAAAAATCAGGTTTAGTGGCCCCACAAACACCGATATCTTTTTTTAAAATGCTTTTTTTGATCTTTTTGGTTTTTCTTTTTTTGCATGGGATTTTCCAAGTTATCCAATAGTCCAAAAAATAAATTATTGTTCAAAAATTATTCTTGCATTTTTGGGTAAATTTTATAATCATTACATCAATTTATTCCAATGTTGTTAGTAGTTAGAACATTTAATCATGTATTGGTTGTGTTTTATTGTCATTACATTGTTTTTTGTTGTGAATTATAAATTCAATTAAGGCAAAAAAATGTAAAAAGATATCATTTTTTATTGTTTAACTTTAAAAACTCCCATGGCCTAAAAAAAAAAAAAAAACAAAAGATCATCAAATCCAATTTTATTAAAAAAATCAGGTTTTGTGGCCCCATAAAACCTGGGCCGGGTTTAGTGGCCCCACAAAATTGGATTTCTTTTATTAAAATAGTTTTTCTAAGTTTTTTCTTTTTTTCTTGGCCATCGAATTTTTTCAAGTTATCCAATAGTCCCAAAAATAAATTATTATTTAAAAATTGTAACGACCCTAAAGTGGGTCTAGGTGTTTTAATACTTGACATCAGTGTTTCGCAATTAGAATGTTGGACTAAATATTTTTATTAATGCTTAATGTTAATTTCCTTGGTGGCACAAAAATAATTTAGATTACATAATTTTATTCTATAGTGCATGGAATCAGAAATTTAAGTGAAAGGGCCTCAATTAAATAGTTAATGAGATGTCTAACCCAAGTAGAGAATTAAGCCTGGTGGGCTTGGAATATATGTATATGGGATATATGTGATTTGGCTTAGGCCCATGGTGAGAAATTATTTGGAAATAATGGGCTTGATGGTGTAATAAGAAAATGGAGAAAAAAAATAAATTAAGTAGCATTTGTCACTCAAGCCCCTGGATATTTTTTGTTTGTAATATGAAAAGAGGGTTATTTCAGTAAATTCTGGAGCTGGCGTGCAGACCTGTGCGCGCTCCTTTTTCCCAGCAGCCTCTATGCACAAATATCCTATTTCAGTGCAAGGTGTATCCCTTCTTTTTGAATGCACTGTTCCATTGCTAATTTAAGTCCATCTCCGTGCTCTTCTTCTTCTTCACCCTCTCCATCCTATTCCATCACTTCTGTTTGCTGCTGCTGTTTGCTTCACGTGCGCGGGTGGAACTCTCTCTGATTTCATTCTCAACAGGCAAGTTCTCTTACCTATTTTTATTCCAATGCAACCACGTTATCTTTTAGTGCGAGCTCCCTCTTAGATATATTTTATATTGAAATGCAAGTTTCCTTGATTTGCAAACTGTTGCTTATTGTGTCACCTCGCTGTTAGTGTTTTCCACTATGTCTATTTTGTTTATAAAGTTCCTAGTTGCTGTGAAGTCCATTTGATGTCTCAAGCGGGGTTTGATTCACCTTAATATTTGTTCAGTGAATGGCTTTCCTTCTTACTTACAGCTGGGTTTTTGTTTAGCTCGTTGCTCCCTATTCAGGCATTATATATGTACATGTTGCATCACTTTTGGAAGCTCTCACCCATAGCTGAATGTAGAGTGCTAAGTCACCATTAAATGATTTCATTAAGGTATTTGGAGCAAACAGCAAAAGCCTCAACTGAAAATATATATAAACTGTTCGCCTATATATATGAGACCCACTTGTGAATACTTATATTCAATATGCGTAACGAGCTGATTCCCCCCCCCCCCCAGAGATTTGAAAAGCTTATTAAAGCATGCCCTGCCTAGCTAATCCACAATATATTATGCTTAAACAGTCATTCGAATGCCCCTGTTCTGTTCTGTTCGGCAAACCCAGTTATATATATATACACGTTCAACTTCATTGATGTTCTAGCGAGCTCGTTCCAGTTCTTTCCGCGAGCTCGTTCTAGCTCTTTGCCGCGAGCTCACACCTATAAGCTCCCTGGCCACTTAATCGCGAGCTCATCTGTCAAGCTCTTGGCCGCGAGCTCTTGCCGCGCGCCTGACCTCAAGCTCGTCCAGCGAGCTCTTGCTCAACCCCTTGACCGCGAGCTCGTTCACCTCATGACCCCGAGCTCGTTCGCTTGTCCTTCCCGCGAGGTCTCTTGAACTCTCTCCGTAAGCTGCGACCTCAAGACCTCGAGCTGTTCCCGAGCTCATCCCATATGCCTTGAATGGGAGCTATCAGCTCTCACCCTATTTATTTACCTTTCCTTAACTTAAGTAAATGTTTGCATTTTCCTTAATTTATATTTTACTTTCCTTTACTTTAATACATAATTGTAAATAAGAAAGTACCCCCCATTTGGATTCAATAAAAATATCAAAAAAATCAAAATCCATAAAAATAAAAGTTAGAATTTTGGTTTTAGTACAAATCCATGAATTTGCAATTTTACCACCATCGAAATACATAGTTTCCGTTTCTTGAAAAATTCATTAAAAATTATTTTTATAACAATAAATGCTAGTAATCAAATTACCGGGAGTTAGTTTTTCAAGATGAAGACATTTTCAAAAAATGTTCTATTTGGTCCATTACCTTAGAAAAATTTCAGGATTATGTTTGGTCAACAAATTCACGTGGTGTGGTCATTTGATTGCATGGGGTCGAATAATGAATTTGAGCTATGAGCATGAATGCAAGTAAATGCATACTATCACTGGTTAAATGAAATCACAACAATCATATGATGGGAATAATAGTTATTAAATTTATAATACACCTCAACTGGTGAATCGAGATTTAATATTAAATAGCATCTCTCAAAGAAGTATTCTTGTGTTGTAAATTACATTAAGCATTTTTGTGCCATAAATTACATCTTGAATGTGGTGAACATTATGAAGTAAGATATGTTGAATTTATCTGATGATGGGGAAAATACCCGGTATGGGTAAGTGATGTTAACAGCATGAATATCGCAAAATCAGGAATTTAAATACATGTGGTTGGAAAATGCATACATGATGCATACATGTACAGGTTCCATATATATATGTTTTGCGCACCTATTATTTTGCGCGGAGGGAGAAAGGGTACCCTAGAGCACTTGGCACGGGACGAGGTGGCCATAGCCCGGCAAGTTGGCTCCATATTTATTGTGAGGTTTTGTCTATGTGATACACTTTGGCATGTGTTGATTTATGGCTTGCGAGCCTATGAGACTTGATTTTGATATTACATTTATATGCACATTTGCATAATAGTACATGGTGGCATGATACATTTAACTTGGAATTGATCAAGTCTTAAAATGTGATATTTGTCTACATCAGTGATGTTCTGGAGTACTCTCTTTGGTGTCACCTTATTCTTAGTTCATGATCATTGTTTATTATCCTAGAACTTGCTGAGCCTTGTGGCTCACTTGATCTTCTTTGCCATTCCAAGTAAAGGGAAAGCTATTATTGGGGGTGAGTCCAGTGGGACTAAGGCCTGAGGATAGAGGTGTACGGGGACGCGTCCTAACTTGAAGATCCTGTTAGCATTTTGGTGAGACTTGAGATGAAATGAGTCTTATTTTGTTAGTTAACATTAGAGTCTCTTATCTATTTTGTATGGCCTTTGAGCCCGACTCTTGAGCTATTAGAAGTGTTATTGAACTTAAGCATGGTTTCCGCTGCTAATGAATGAAATGAGTTGTTTGTTTAATTGTGGTTGTTCTATATCATCTCTGTGATGACCTCCTTTCGAATATCCTATGCTAGCGGGAATATTCGAGAGTGGGCCCTTACAATTTTGGTATCAGAGCACTTAGGTTAGGAAATGAAAGGAGTTTTCGTACACCTAGGTTTGGGTAGAGTTAGAATTGTGTTTAATGGTCTAGTAAGTCTAAGTTAAGATGGAGTACTAAAAGGTCGTTTGCAATGCAGGAAATGAGTGGACGACGAGGAAGGCCACCGACCGTGCCTGAGGCAATCGGGCCATCCCTACTCCAGTTCCTAGACCCATTCCTGAGCCTGCACCTATTCCTACCCCTACACCTCCACCTGCATCGGCCACTCCAGCGGAGTCAGTGGCAGACTTGCGCCAGGAGGTTGGTGAGCTGAGGGGCACCATGGCTGCCATGTTGAGGCACTTTGAGAATTTTATGGCACATCAGGGAAGGCAAGAGCAAGTACCACCTGGAGCAAGGAATGAACCAGGCCTGAATGAGAACGTTAATGGTCAGACTTCAAACCCAGTGCCACAGGAGGTGGGGCCCCATGGAGTGAATGGCAATACTGGGAGCCAATTGGTACGAAATTTCATGGCACTGAGACCTTCAGAGTTCCGTGGAGGGATCGACGCCTTGGCAGCAGAGGAGTGGATGATGGCAATGGAGAAACACCTCAGGACGATAGGGTGCAGTGACACCCAGAAGGTACAGTTGGCTACATATCTATTTCGAGGAGGAGCCGAGAGGTGGTGGGAGACAGTTCGACAGAGGTTTGTGGGCAGGGAGCCATCATGGGCGGAGTTCAGAGAGCTTTTCAATGCCAACTACTTCCCAGCTTGGGTCCGAGATCAGAAGACATATGAGTTTATTGAGCTGACACAGGGCAATAGGACGGTGGCGGAGTATGAAGAGGAGTTCATCTCTCTGGCACGATTCGCTCCTGAGTTGGTATGTACCGAAGAAAAGAAAGCAGCCAAATTCCAGAGGGGGCTACGAGTGGATATCAGATTTCACCTAGCTAGTGCACAGGTCACAGATTATGCTACACTGGTGCAGAGGGCATATATCATAGAGAAGGAAAGGAGTGAGCTAAGGGCAGTTCAAGCAGCCCTTAGGGGATCAAGTTCAGCTCGGGGGCAAGGTAATGACAGGAAAAGGAAGGGAGCACCGGGGTTTTCTGGTAATGTAACCGACATTCCTCCCTGCACAACTTGTGGAAAGAGACATCGGGGCGCATGTAAGGCGTGCTAGGGTTGCGGGCAGTTGGGGCACTTGAGGAACGATTGCCCACAGAAGACGGGTATAGCGGGCAATAGGGAGGTGACTTGTTAAAAATTATACTTGTATTTTTGGGTAAATTTTATAATCTTTACATCAATTTAATCGAATGTTGATAGTAGTTAGAACACTTAATCATGTATTGGTTGTGTTTTATTATCATTACATTGTTATTTATTGTGAATTATAAATTTAATTAAGCCAAAAAATGTAAAAAGATATCATTTTTTATTGTTTAACTTTGAAAAATCCCATGGCCTAAAAAGAAAAAAAAATGATCAAAAAATTCATTTTTATTAAAAAATCAGGTTTTGTGGCCCCACAAAACCCGATTTCTTTTCTTAAAATTATTTTTCTAAGTTTTTTCTTTTCTTTTTTTGGCCATGGGATTTTTTCAAGTTATCCAATAGTCCCAAAAATAAATTATTGTTTAAAAATTATACTTGTATTTTTGGGTAAATTTTATAATCATTACATTAATTTAATCCAATGTTCTTAGTAGTTATAACAATTAATCATGTATTAGTCGTGTTTTACTATCATTACATTGTTTTTCTTTGTGAATTATAAATTCAATTAAGCCAAAAATGTAAAAAGACATCATTTTTTATTGGTTAACTTTGAAAAATTCCATGGGAAAAAAAAAAAGATCAAAAAATCTATTTTTATTAAAAAATCAGGTTTAGTGGCCCCACAAAACCTGATTTCTTTTAATAAAATAGTTTTTTAATCTTTTTTTTTCTTTTTTGGCCATCGGATTTTTCCAAGTTATCCAATCGTCTAAAAAATAAATTATTGTTTAAAAATTATATTTATATTTTTGGATAAATTTTATAATCATTACATCAATTTAATTCAATGTTGTTAGTAGTTAGAACACTTAATGTAATACCCCATGTTTAGATAAGGCTACCACGTAATTTTAATAAGTTTAGAATACCGAAAAATGGATTTTATAGTAATTTTAGGTACCGAATCAACTACAGGAAATGCCTCGGAGTGAAATTGTCTAAAGAAAATTACATGGTCTCGACGAGCATTCCAAGTTAAGATTTATGGTGGCCAAAGAAATCGGATTAGGAACGGTTTTCGGTACAGCTAAAATACAGCTATTATTTAGGCTGCAAGACCGAATCGTCATAGGAAACTCCCGAAAAAAATCAACGGAACCCTAGGGGGGCTCCAATTTTGCGTAATGAACAACCCTTCAGTGGTTTCGGGATTAAACGATAGTTCGGTGAAGACACTGGGGCGAATTGTCCTTTTTGACTAAGTTTTGAATTATTAAATTTGGATTTTCAGTATTCTAATGCAATTTAATCGGTGTTTGAGGGCAAGGTTGTAATAAGAAAATTACCCAAGTAATATTATAATAAAATTTGGGTTTAATAAATAATTTCTCTTAATTTAAAGTGTAATAAATAGTTATATATACCTATATATACATATGCTCGTGCACGTGGCCAGCTTCTGAGAAGCTTTGAATGACTGAGATTTGCTGCAATGGGAGAGATATTGGGAGCATAAATTGAGGAAAAAATATCTCCAGAGACATGGTGTAGGTAGGACAGGATGATTTGGTTAAATGTATCAAGCAAAATATATAAATATATATACATATCCGTGCGCGTGTGCGCGTGAAAGAGAGCTTCTGTGAAGTTCATTTTGCTGCAACTTGAATTGTTCAAATGATGAAGTGATGGACCCTCTGCAAGATTTTCATGGCTAAGCGTGTAATACCCTGAGAGCACAGAAAAGTTAGTATATATCGAGGATAGTGTAAGGAAGGAAACAACACCAGCTGGATACCTTTTGGGCTGAATGTTGGCAAAGAACTCTCAAGTTAAGCGTGCTTGACCTGGGATAATCCAGGGATGGGTGACCCCCCTGGGAAGTTCGTGTAGGCCCATCAAGGTAAGTTGTTCCGGTCCTTTCTATCGCTCGAACAGGATGTTACAAAAAAAACTCTGAAAAACTATTTTAATAAAAGAAATCGGATTTTGTGGGGCCACGAAACCTGGCCCAGGTTTTGTGGGGCCACAAAACCTGATTTTTTAATAAAAATGAATTTTTTGATCTTTTGTTTTTATTTTTAGGCCGTGCGATTTTTCAAAGTTAAACAATAAAAAATGATATCTTTTTACATTTTTTGGCTTAATTGAATTTATAATTCACAATAAATAACAAAGTAATGATAATAAAACACAACCAATACATGATTACGTGTTCTAACTACTAGCAACATTGGATTAAATTGATGTAATGAATATAAAATTTACCCAAAAATACAAGTATAATTTTTAAACAATAATTTATTTTTGGGACTATTGGATAACTTGAAAAAATCCCACGGCCAAGAATAGAAACGAAAAAACATAGAAAAACTATTCTAATAAAAGAAATCCAGTTTTGTGGGGCTACTAAATCTGGCCCGGGTTTTGTGGGGCCACAAAACTTGATTTTTTTAATAAAAATGGATTTGTTGATCTTTTGTTTTTTTTTTTTTTAGGCCATGGGAGTTTTTAAAGTTAAACAATAAAAAATGATATCTTTTTACATTTTTTGCCTTAATTGAATTTATAATTCACAATAAACAACAATGCAATGATAATAAAACACAATCAACACATGATTAAGTGTTCTAACTACTAACAACTTTGGATTAAATTGATGTAATGATTATAAAATTTACATAAAAATACAAAAATAACTTTTAAACAATAATTTATTTTTGGAACAATTGGCTAACTAGGAAAAATCCCATGGCCACGAAAAGAAAAAAAAACATAGAAAAACTATTTTAATAGAAGAACTCGAGTTTTGTGGGTCACTAAACCCGGCCCGGGTTATGTGGGGCCACAAAACCTGATTTTTTTTTAATAAAAATTGATTTTTTTTTTTTTTTGGGTCATGGGATTTTTCAATGTTAATGAATAAAAAATGACATCTTTTAACATTTTTTGCTTAATTAAATTTATAATTCACAATAAACAACAAAATAATGATAATAAAACACAACGAATACATGATTAAGTGTTTTAACTACTAACAATATTGGATTAAATTGATGTAATGATTATAAAATTTATCCAAAAATACAAATATAATTTTTAAACAATAATTTATTTTTGGGACTATTGGATAACATGAAAAAATCACATGGCCAAGAAAAGAAAAGAAAAAACTTAGAAAAACTATTTTAATAAAAGAAATAGGGTTTTGTGGGGCCACTAAACTAGGCTCGGGTTTTGTGAGGCCACAAAACTTGATTTGTTAATAAAAAAGGATTTGTTGATCTTTTGTTTTTCTTTTTAGGCCATGGGATTTTCAAAGTTAAACAATAAAAAATGATATCTTTTTACATTTTTTGGTTTAATTGAATTTATAATTCACAATAAATAACAATGTAATGATAATAAAACACAATCAATACATGATTAAGTGTTCTAACTACTAACAACGTTGAATTAAATTGATGTAATGATTATAAAATTTACCCAAAAAAACAATTATAATTTTTAAACAATAATTTATTTTTTAGACGATTGGATAACATGAAAAAATCGCATGGCCAAGAAAAGAAAAGAAAAAACTCAGAAAAACTATTTTAACAAAAGAAATCAGGTTTTGTGGGGCCACTAAACCAGGCTCGGGTTTTGTGGGGCCACAAAACTTGATTTGTTAATAAAAAAGGATTTGTTGATCTTTTGTTTTTCTTTTTAGGCCATGGGATTTTCAAAGTTAAACAATAAAAAATGATATCTTTTTAGATTTTTTGGCTTAATTGAATTTATAATTCACAATAAATAAGAATGTAATGATAATAAAATACAATCAATACATGATTAAGTGTTCTAACTACTAACAACATTGAATTAAATTGATGTAATAATTATAAAATTTACCCAAAAATACAAATATAATTTTTAAACAATAATTTATTTTTTAGACGATTGGATAACTTGGAAAAATCCTGTGGCCTAAAAAGAAAAAAAAAGATTAGAAAAACTATTTTATTAAAAGAAATCGAGTTTTGTGGCACTAAACCAGATTTTTTAATAAAATGGATTGTTTGAATTTTTTTTTTTTTGCCCATGGAATTTTTCAAAGTTAACCAATAAAAAATGATGCCTTTTTACATTTTTTGGCTTAATTGAATTTATAAATCACAATGAAAAATAATGTAATGATAGTAAAATACAACCAAAACATGATTAATTGTTCTAACTACTAACAACATTGGATTAAATTGATGTAATGATTATAAAATTTAACCAAAAATACAAATATAATTTTTAAACAATAATTTATTTTTGGGACTATTGGATAACATGAAAAAATCGCATGGCCAAGAAAAGAAAAGAAAAAAACTTAGAAAAACTATTTTAATAAAAGAAATCGGGTTTTGTGGGGCCACAAAACTTGATTTGTTAATAAAAAAGGATTTGTTGATCTTTTGTTTTTTTTTTTAGGACATTGGATTTTTTAAAGTTAAACAATAAAAAATATATCTTTTTACATTTGTTGGCTTAATTGAATATATAATTCACTATAAAAAACAATGTAATGATAATAAAACACAACCAATACATAATTAAGTGTTTTAACTACTAACAACATTGGATTAAATTGATGTAATGATTATAAAATTTACCCAAAAATACAAATATAATTTTTAAACAATAATTCATTTTTGGGACTATTGGATAACATGAAAAAATCGCATGGCCAAGAAAAGAAAAGAAAAAACTCAGAAAACTATTTTAATAAAAGAAATCGGGTTTTGTGGGGCCACTAAACCAGGCTCGGGTTTTGTGGGGCCACAAAACTTGATTTGTTAATAAAAAAGGATTTGTTGATCTTTTGTTTTTCTTTTTAGGCCATGGGATTTTCAAAGTTAAACAATAAAAAATGATATCTTTTTACATTTTTTGGCTTAATTGAATTTATAATTCACAATAAATAACAATGTAATGATAATAAAACACAATCAATACATGATTAAGTGTTCTAACTACTAACAACGTTGAATTAAATTGATGTAATGATTATAAAATTTACCCAAAAATACAATTATAATTTTTAAACAATAATTTATTTTTTAGACGATTGGATAACATGAAAAAATCGCATGGCCAAGAAAAGAAAAGAAAAAACTCAGAAAAACTATTTTAACAAAAGAAATCGGGTTTTGTGGGGCCACTAAACCAGGCTCGGGTTTTGTGGGGCCACAAAACTTGATTTGTTAATAAAAAAGGATTTGTTGATCTTTTGTTTTTCTTTTTAGGCCATGGGATTTTCAAAGTTAAACAATAAAAAATGATATCTTTTTAGATTTTTTGGCTTAATTGAATTTATAATTCACAATAAATAACAAGGTAATGATAATAAAACACAATCAATACATGATTAAGTGTTCTAACTACTAACAACAATCAATTAAATTGATGTAATAATTATAAAATTTACCCAAAAATACAAATATAATTTTTAAACAATAATTTATTTTTTAGAGGATTGGATAACTTGGAAAAATCCCATGGCCTAAAAAGAAAAAAAAAAGATTAGAAAAACTATTTTATTAAAAGAAATCGAGTTTTGTGGCACTAAACCAGATTTTTTAATAAAATTGATTTTTTGAATTTTTTTTTTTTTTTGCCCATGGAATTTTTCAAAGTTAACCAATAAAAAATGATGCCTTTTTACATTTTTTGGCTTAATTGAATTTATAAATCACAATGAAAAATAATGTAATGATAGTAAAACACAACCAAAACATGATTAATTGTTCTAACTACTAACAACATTGGATTAAATTGATGTAATGATTATAAAATTTAACCAAAAATACAAATATAATTTTTAAACAATAATTTATTTTTGGGACTATTGGATAACATGAAAAAATCGCATGGCCAAGAAAAGAAAAGAAAAAAACTCAGAAAAACTATTTTAATAAAAGAAATCGGGTTTTGTGGGGCCACAAAACTTGATTTGTTAATAAAAAAGGATTTGTTGATCTTTTGTTTTTTTTTTTTAGGACATTGGATTTTTTAAAGTTAAACAATAAAAAATATATCTTTTTACATTTGTTGGCTTAATTGAATATATAATTCACTATAAAAAGCAATGTAATGATAATAAAACACAACCAATACATGATTAAGTGTTCTAACTACTAACAACATTGGATTAAATTGATGTAATGATTATAAAATTTACCCAAAAATACAAATATAAATTTTAAACAATAATTCATTTTTGGGACTATTGGATAACATGAAAAAATCGCATGGCCAAGAAAAGAAAAGAAAAAACTCAGAAAACTATTTTAATAAAAGAAATCGGGTTTTGTGGGGCCACTAAACCAGGCTTGGGTTTTGTGGGGCCACAAAACTTGATTTGATAATAAAAAAGGATTTGTTGATCTTTTGTTTTTCTTTTTAGGCCATGGGATTTTCAAAGTTAAACAATAAAAAATGATATCTTTTTACATTTTTTAGCTTAATTGAATTTATAATTCACAATAAATAACAATGTAATGATAATAAAACACAATCAATACATGATTAAGTGTTCTAACTACTAACAACGTTGAATTAAATTGATGTAATGATTATAAAATTTACCCAAAAATACAATTATAATTTTTAAACAATAATTTATTTTTTAGACGATTGGATAACATGAAAAAATCACATGGCCAAGAAAAGAAAAGAAAAAACTCAGAAAAACTATTTTAACAAAAGAAATCGGGTTTTGTGGGGCCACAAAACCTAATTTTTTATTAAAAATGAATTTTTTGATCTTTTTTTTTCTTTTTAGGCCGTGGGATTTTTCAAAGTTAAACAATAAAAAATGATAACTTTTTACATTTTTTGACTTAATTGAATTTATAATTCACAATAAATAAGAAAGTAATGATAATAAAACACAACCAATACATGATTAAGTGTTCTAACTACTAGCAACATTTGATTAAATTGATGTAATGAATTTAAAATTTACCCAAAAATACAAGTATAATTTTTAAACAATAATTTATTTTTGGGACTATTGGATAACTTGATAAAATCCCATGGCAATGAAAAGAAAAGAAAAAACTTAGAAAAACTATTTTAATAAAAGAAATCCGGTTTTGTGGGGCCACAAAACCTGATTTTTTTTCAATAAAATGGATTTATTGATCTTTTTTTTTATTTTTTTTTTAGGCTATGGGAGTTTTTAAAGTTAAACAATAAAAAATGATATCTTTTTACATTTTTTGACTTAATTAAATTTATAATTCACAATAAACAACAATGCAATGATAATAAAACACAATCAACACATGATTAAGTGTTCTAACTACTAACAACTTTGGATTAAATTGATGTAATGATTATAAAATTTACATAAAAATACAAAAAAAAAATTTAAACAATAATTTATTTTTGGATCAATTGGCTAACTAGGAAAAATCCCATGGACAAGAAAAGAAAAGAAAAAGATCAGAAAAACTATTTAAAAAAAGAAATCGAGTTTTGTGGGCCACTAAACCTGGCCCTGGTTATGTGGGGCCACAAAAAATCTGATTTTTTTTTAGTAAAAATTGTTTTTTTTGAGTTTTTTTTTTTGGGGCCATTGGATTTTTCAAAGTTAAACAATAAAAAATGATATCTTTTTACATTTTTTGACTTAATTGAATTTATAATTCACAATAAATAACAAAGTAATGATAATAAAACACAACCAATACATGATTAAGTGTTCTAACTACTAGCAACATTGGATTAAATTGATGTAATGAATTTAAAATTTACCCAAAAATACAAGTATAATTTTTAAACAATAATTTATTTTTTGCACTATTGGATAAATTGATAAAATCCCATGGCAAAGAAAAGAAAAGAAAAAACTTAGAAAAACTATTTTAATAAAAGAAATCCGGTTTTGTGGGGCCACAAAACCTGATTTTTTTTCAATAAAAATGGATTTCTTGATCTTTTGTTTTTTTTTTTTTTTTTAGGCTATGGGAGTTTTTAAAGTTAAAAAATAAAAAATGATATCTTTTTACATTTTTTGCCTTAATGGAATTTATAATTCACAATAAACAACAATGCAATGATAATAAAACACAATCAACACATGATTAAGTGTTCTAACTACTAACAACTTTGGATTAAATTGATGTAATGATTATAAAATTTACATAAATATACAAAAATAATTTTTAAACAATAATTTATTTTTGGATCAATTGGCTAACTAGGAAAAATCTCATGGCCAAGAAAAGAAAAGAAAAAGATCAGAAAAACTATTTTAATAAAAGAAATCGAGTTTCGTGGGGCCACTCAACCTGGCCTGGTTATGTGGGGCCACAAAACCTAATTTTTTTTAATAAAAATTGATTTTTTGATTGTTTTTTTTTTGGGCCATGGGATTTTTCATAGTTAAACAATAAAAAATGATATCTTTTACATTTTTTGACTTAATTGAATTTATAATTCACAATAAATAACAAAGTAATGATAATAAAATACAACCGATACATGATTAAGTGTTCTAACTACTAGCAACATTTGATTAAATTGATGTAATGAATTTAAAATTTACCCAAAAATACAAGTATAATTTTTAAACAATAATTTATTTTTGGGACTATTGGATAACTTGATAAAATCCCATGGCAAAGAAAAGAAAAGAAAAAACTTAGAAAAACTATTTTAATAAAAGAAATCCGGTTTTGTGGGGCCACAAAACCTGATTTTTTTTCAATAAAAATGGATTTCTTGATCTTTTGTTTTTTTTTTTTTTTTAGGCTATGGGAGTTTTTAAAGCTAAACAATAAAAAATGATATCTTTTTACATTTTTTGCCTTAATTGAATTTATAATTCACAATAAACAACAATGCAATGATAATAAAACACAATCAACACATGATTAAGTGTTCTAACTACTAACAACTTTGGATTAAATTGATGTAATGATTATAAAATTTACATAAAAATACAAAAATAATTTTTAAACAATAATTTATTTTTGGATCAATTGGCTAACTAGGAAAAATCCCATGGCCAAGAAAAGAAAAGAAAAAGATCAGAAAAACTATTTTAATAAAAGAAATCGAGTTTTGTGGGGCCACTAAACCTGGCACTGGTTATGTGGGGCCACAAAACCTGATTTTTTTTAATAAAAATTGATTTTTTGATTGTTTTTTTTTGGGCCATGGGATTTTTCAATGTTAACAAATAAAAAATGACATCTTTTTACATTTTTTGGCTTAATTAAATTTATAATTCACAATAACAACAATATAATGATAATAAAACCCAACCAATACATGATTAAGTGTTCTAACTACTAACAACATTGGATTAAATTGATGTAATGATTATAAAATTTACCCAAAAATACAATTATAATTTTAAAATAATAATTTATTTTTGAGACTATTCGATAACATGAAAAAATCGCATGGCCAAGAAAAGAAAAGAAAAAACTCATAAGAACTATTTTAATAAAAGAAATCGGGTTTTGTGGGGCCACTAAACCAGGCTTGGGTTTTGTGGGGCCACAAAACCCGATTTTTTAATAAAAAAAGGATTTGTTGATCTTTTGTTTTTTTTTTTTTAGGCCATGGGATTTTTTAAAGTTAAACAATAAAAAATATATCTTTTTACCTTTTTTGGCTTAATTGAATATATAATTCACTATAAAAAACAATGTAATGATAATAAAACACAACCAATACATGATTAAGTGTTCTAACTAGTAACAACATTGGATTAAATTGATGTAATGATTATAAAATTTACCCAAAAATACATATATAATTTTTAAACAATAATATATTTTTGGAACTATTGGATAACTTGAAAAAATCCCATGGCCAAGAAAAGAAATGAAAAAACTCAGAAAAACTATTTTAATAAAAGAAATCGGGTTTTGTGGGGCCACGAAACCTGGCCCAAGTTTTATGGGGCCACAAAACCTGATTTTTTAATAAAAATGAATTTTTTGATCTTTTGTTTTTCTTTTTAGGCCATGGGATTTTTCAAAGTTAAACAATAAAAAATGATATCTTTTTACATCTTTTGGCTTAATTGAATTTATAATTCACAATAAATAACAAAGTAATGATAATAAAACACAACCAATACATGATTAAGTGTTCTAACTACTAGCAACATTGGATTAAATTGATGTAATTAATATAAAATTTACCCAAAAATACAAGTATAATTTTTAAACAATAATTTATTTTTGGGACTATTGGATAACTTGAAAAAATCCCACGGCCAAGAATAGAAAAGAAAAAACATAGAAAAACTATTCTAATAAAAGAAATCCAGTTTTGTGGGGCCACTAAATCTAGCCCGGGTTTTGTGGGGCCACAAAACTTGATTTTTTTAATAAAAATCGATTTGTTGATCTTTTGTTTTTTTTTTTGTTTTTAGGCTATGGGAGTTTTTAAAGTTAAACAATAAAAATTGATATCTTTATACATTTTTTGCCTTAATGGAATTTATAATTCACAATAAACAACAATGCAATGATAATAAAACACAATCAACACATGATTAAGTGTTCTAACTACTAACAACTTTGGATTAAATTGATGTAATGATTATAAAATTTACATAAAAATACAAAAATAATTTTTAAACAATAATTTATTTTTAGAACAATTGGCTAACTAGGAAAAATCTCATGGCCAAGAAAAGAAAAGAAAAATATCAGAAAAACTATTTTAATAAAAGAAAACGAGTTTTGTGGGGCCACTAAACCCGGCCCGGGTTATGTGGGGCCACAAAACCTGATTTTTTTAATAAAAATTGATTTTTTGATTGTTTTTTTTTTTGGGCCATGGGATTTTTCAATGTTAACAAATAAAAAATGACATCTTTTTACATTTTTTGGCTTAATTAAATTTATAATTCACAATAACAACAATATAATGATAATAAAACCCAACCAATACATGATTAAGTGTTCTAACTACTAACAACATTGGATTAAATTGATGTAATGACTATAAAATTTACCAAAAAATACAAGTATAATTTTTGAACAATAATTTATTTTTTGGACTATTGGATAACTTGGAAAAATCCCATGCAAAAAAAGAAAAAGAAAAAAGATCAAAAAAAGCATTTTAAAAAAAGAAATCGGGTTTTGTGGGGCCACTAAACTAGGTTTTTTTTAAAAAATGGATTGTTTGATCTTTTTTGTCTTTTTTTAGGCCCTGGAATTTTTCAAACATAACCAATAAAAAATGATGCCTTTTTACATTTTTTGGCTTAATTGAATTTATAATTCACAACAAACAACAATGTAATGATAATAAAACACAACCAATATATGATTAAGTGTTCTAACTACTAACAACTTTGGATTAAATTGATGTAATGATTATAAAATTTACATAAAAATACAAAAATAATTTTTAAACAATAATTTATTTTTGGAACAATTGGCTAACTAGGAAAAATCCCATTGCCGAGAAAAGAAAAAAAAAAGATCAGAAAAACTATTTTAATAGAAGAAATCGAGTTTTGTGGGTCACTAAACCCGGCCCGGGTTATGTGGGGCCACAAAACCTAATTTTTTTAATAAAAATTGATTTTTTTTTTTTTTTTGGTCATGGGATTTTTCAATGTTAATGAATAAAAAATGACATCTTTTTACATTTTTTGGCATAATTAAATTTATAATTCACAATAAACAACAATATAATGATAATAAAACACAACCAATACATGATTAAGTGTTTTAACTACTAACAACATTGGATTAAATTGATGTAATGATTATAAAATTTAACCAAAAATACAAATATAATTTTTAAAAAATAATTTATTTTTGGGACTATTGGATAACATGAAAAAATCGCATGGCCAAGAAAAGAAAAGAAAAAACTCAGAAAAACTATTTTAATAAAAGAAATCGGGTTTTGTGGGGCCACAAAACTTGATTTGTTAATAAAAATGGATTTGTTGATCTTTTGTTTTTTTTTTGAGGACATTGGATTTTTTAAAGTTAAACAATAAAAAATATATCTTTTTACATTTGTTGGCTTAATTGAATATATAATTCACTATAAAAAACAATGTAATGATAATAAAACACAACCAATACGTGATTAAGTGTTCTAACTACTAATAACCTTGGATTAAATTGATGTAATGATTATAAAATTTACCCAAAAATACAAATATAATTTTTAAACAATAATTCATTTTTGGGACTATTGGATAACATGAAAAAATCGCATGGCCAAGAAAAGAAAAGAAAAAACTCAAAAAACTATTTTATTAAAAGAAATCGGGTTTTGTGGGGCCACTAAACCAGGCTCGGGTTTTGTGGGGCCACAAAACTTGATTTGTTAATAAAAAAGGATTTGTTGATCTTTTGTTTTTTTTTTAGGACATTGGATTTTTTAAAGTTAAACAATAAAAAATATATCTTTTTACATTTTTTGGCTTAATTGAATATATAATTCACTATAAAAAACAATGTAATGATAATAAAGCACAACCAATACATGATTAAGTGTTCTAACTACTAACAACATTGGATTAAATTGATGTAATGATTATAAAATTTACCCAAAAATACATATATAATTTTTAATCAATATTTTATTTTTGGGACTATTGGATAACTTGAAAAAATCCCAAGAAAAGAAAAGAAAAAACTCAGAAAAACTATTTTAATAAAAGAAATCAGGTTTTGTGGGGCCACGAAACCTGGCCCAGGTTTTGTGGGGCCACAAAACCTGATTTTTTAATAAAATGAATTTTTTGATCTTTTTTTTTCTTTTTAGGCCGTGGGATTTTTCAAAGTTAAACAATAAAAAATGATATCTTTTTACATTTTTTGACTTAATTGAATTTATAATTCACAATAAAAAATAATGTAATGATAGTAAAACACAACCGAAACATGATTACTTGTTCTAACTACTAACAACATTGGATTAAATTGATGTAATGACTATAAAATTTACCCAAATATACAAGTATAATTTTTTAACAATAATTTAGTTTTGGGACTATTGGATAACATGAAAAAATCGCATGGCCAAGAAAAGAAAAGAAAAAACTCAGAAAAACTATTTTAATATAAGAAATCGGGTTTTGTGGGGCCACAAAACTTGATTTGTTAATAAAAATGGATTTGTTGATCTTTTGTTTTTTTTTTTTAGGACATTGGATTTTTTAAAGTTAAACAATAAAAAATATATCTTTTTACATTTGTTGGCTTAATTGAATATATAATTCACTATAAAAAACAATGTAAT
Organism: Diospyros lotus; assembly: GCF_014633365.1. Taxonomy (NCBI): domain Eukaryota; kingdom Viridiplantae; phylum Streptophyta; class Magnoliopsida; order Ericales; family Ebenaceae; genus Diospyros; species Diospyros lotus. Next base: position 7,137,996 of record NC_068346.1, on the reverse strand, counting down.
GATAATAAAACACAACCAATACGTGATTAAGTGTTCTAACTACTAACAACATTGGATTAAATTGATGTAATGATTATAAAATTTACCCAAAAATACAAATATAATTTTTAAACAATAATTCATTTTTGGGACTATTGGATAACATGAAAAAATCGCATGGCCAAGAAAAGAAAAGAAAAAACTCAGAAAAACTATTTTAATAAAAGAAATCAGGTTTTGTGGGGCCACAAAACTTGATTTGTTAATAAAAATGGATTTGTTGATCTTTTGTTTTTTTTTTTAGGACATTGGATTTTTTAAAGTTAAGCAATAAAAAATATATCTTTTTACATTTGTTGGCTTAATTGAATATATAATTCACTATAAAAAACAATGTAATGATAATAAAACACAACCAATACGTGATTAAGTGTTCTAACTACTAACAACATTGGATTAAATTGATGTAATGATTATAAAATTTACCCAAAAATACATATATAATTTTTAAACAATAATTCATTTTTGGGACTATTGGATAACATGAAAAAATCGCATGGCCAAGAAAAGAAAAGAAAAAACTCAGAAAACTATTTTATTAAAAGAAATCGGGTTTTGTGGGGCCACTAAACCAGGCTCGGGTTTTGTGGGGCCACAAAACTTGATTTGTTAATAAAAAAGGATTTGTTGATTTTTTGTTTTTTTTTTTTAGGACATTGGATTTTTTAAAGTTAAACAATAAAAAATATATCTTTTTACATTTTTTGGCTTAATTGAATATATAATTCACTATAAAAAATAATATAATGATAATAAAGCACAACCAATACATGATTAAGTGTTCTAACTACTAACAACATTGGATTAAATTGATGTAATGATTATAAAATTTACCCAAAAATACATATATAATTTTTAAACAATATTTTATTTTTGGGACTATTGGATAACTTGAAAAAATCCCATGGCCAAGAAAAGAAAAGAAAAAACTCAGAAAAACTATTTTAATAAAAGAAATCAGGTTTTGTGGGGCCACGAAACCTGGCCCAGGTTTTGTGGGGCCACAAAACTTGATTTTTTAATAAAATGAATTTTTTGATCTTTTTTTTTCTTTTTAGGCCGTGGGATTTTTCAAAGTTAAACAATAAAAAATGATATCTTTTTACATTTTTTGACTTAATTGAATTTATAATTCACAATAAATAACAAAGCAATGATAATAAAACACAACCAATACATGATTAAGTGTTCTAACTACTAGCAACATTGGATTAAATTGATGTAATGAATTTAAAATTTACCGAAATATACAAGTATAATTTTTAAACGATAATTTATATTTGGGACTATTGGATAACTTGATAAAATCCCATGGCCAAGAAAAGAAAAGAAAAAACTTAGAAAACTATTTTAATAAAAGAAATCCGATTTTGTGGGGCCAGAAAACCTGATTTTCTTTTAATAAAAATGGATTTCTTGATCTTTTGTTTTTTTTTTTTTTTTAGGCTATTGCAGTTTTTAAAGTTAAACAATAAAAAATGATATCTTTTTACATTTTTTGCCTTAATGGAATTTATAATTCACAATAAATAACAATGCAATGATAATAAAACACAATCAACACATGATTAAGTGTTCTAATTACTAACAACTTTGGATTAAATTGATGTAATGATTATAAAATTTACATAAAAATACAAAAATAATTTTTAAACAATAATTTATTTTTCGATCAATTGGCTAACTAGGAAAAATCACATGGCCAAGAAAAGAACAAAAAAAGATCAGAAAAACTATTTTAATAAAAGAAATCGAGTTTTGTGGGGCCACTAAACCCGGCCCGGGTTATGTGGGGCCACAAAACCTGATTTTTTTTAATAAAAATTGATTTTTTGATTGTTTTTTTTTGGGCCATGGGATTTTTCAATGTTAACGAATAAAAAATGACATCTTTTTACATTTTTTGGCTTAATTAAATTTATAATTCACAATAACAACAATATAATGATAATAAAACACAACCAATACATGATTAAGTGTTCTAACTACTAACAACATTGGATTAAATTGATGTAATAATTATGAAATTAACCCAAAAATACAATTATAATTTTAAAATAATAATTTATTTTTGGGACTATTCGATAACATGAAAAAATCGCATGGCCAAGAAAAGAAAAGAAAAAACTCAGAAAAACTATTTTAATAAAAGAAATCGGGTTTTGTGGGGCCACTAAACCAGGCTCGAGTTTTGTGGGGCCACAAAACCTGATTTTTTAATAAAAAATGATTTGTTGATCTTTTGTTTTTTTTTTTAGGCCATGGGATTTTTTAAAGTTAAACAATAAAAAATATATCTTTTTACCTTTTTTGGCTTAATTGAATATATAATTCACTATAAAAAACAATGTAGTGATAATAAAACACAACCAATACATGATTAAGTGTTCTAACTACTAACAACATTGGATTAAATTGATGTAATGATTATAAAATTTACCCTAAAGTACAAGCATAATTTTTAAACAATAATTTATTTTTGGGACTATTGGATAACTTGAAAAAATCCAATGGCCAAGAACAGGAAAGAAAAAACTCAGAAAAACTATTTTAATAAAAGAAATCTAGTTTTCTGGGCCACTAAACCTGGCCCAGGTTTTGTGGGTCCACAAAACCTGATTTTTTAATAAAAATGAATTTTTTGATCTTTTGCTTTTCTTTTTAGGCCATGGGATTTTTCAAACTTAAACAATAAAAAATGAAATATTTTTACATTTTTTTGGCTTAATTGAATTTATAATTCACAATAAATAACGATGTAATGATAATAAAACAGAACCAATACATGATTAAGTGTTCTAACTACTAACAACATTGGATTAAATTGATGTAATGATTATAAAATTTTCCCAAAAATACAAATATAAGTTTTAAACAATAATTTATTTTTTAGATGATCGGATAACTTGGAAAAATCTCACCAAAAAAGAAAAAAAAGATTTAAAAAGCTATTTTATTATAAGAAGTCGGGTTTTGTGCGGCCACTAAACCTGATTTTTGAATAAAAATAGATTTTTTGACCTTTTTTTTTTTTTTGCCCATGTGATTTTTCGAAGTTAACGAATAAAAAATGATGTCTTTTTACTTTTTTTTGGCTTAATTGAATTTATAATTCACAATAAAAAATAATGTAATGATAGTAAAACACAACCAATACATGATTTATTATTCTAACTACTAACAACATTGGATTAAATTGATGTAATGACTATAAAATTTACCCAAATATACAAGTATTATTTTTAAACAATAATTTAGTTTTGGGACTATTGGATAACATGAAAAAATCCCATGGCCAAGAAAAGAAAAGAAAAAACTCAGAAAAACTATTTTAATAAAAGAAATCTGGTTTTGTGGGGCCACTAAACCAGGCTCGGGTTTTGTGGGGCCACAAAACCTGATTTTTTAATAAAAAAGGATTTGTTGATCTTTTGTTTTTTTTTTAGGCCATGGGATTTTTTAAAGTTAAACAATAAAAAATATATCTTTTTACATTTTTTGACTTAATTGAATTTATAATTCACTATAAAAAACAATGTAATGATAATAAAACACAACCAATACATGATTAAGTGTTCTAAGTACTAACAACATTGGATTAAATTGATGTAATGATTATAAAATTTATCCAAAATACAACATAATTTTTAAACATTAATTTATTTTTGGGACTATTGGATTGTAACGGCCTGCCTCCCGGAGCCCCCGCTAGCATTGAGGATCCGTTAGAGGGTCGTTAATAGAAAGATATAAAAGCAACTCAAACCAAAACCCTCATAAAAATACCACATATCTCTCATATGAAACATCACAACATAACCATTAAGCATATACATCCATCAGAGTAAAAGATACATCCTCTGAGTATTATACATCAAGCCATAGCCACAAAACACAAACGTTCCTTCAAGGAACAAGGGTCTAACTTGCTCTAGCATTTTATCACAAAAGTTCCCAAGACCTTTTCCCCGTTGAGAGCTCTGTACACATCTACCATCAAAAGATCAACCCTTGCTAGACTTGCCCTTAGCCTGATCTTGGTCTTTACCTGGAATGATGGAAAACAAGGGTGAGTCACAAGACTCAGCATGTAACGGCCCTGAAGTGGGTCTAGATGTTTTAACACTTAACATTAGTTTAATGGTATTTTAAATGTGAGGTCTAATTATTTTAATATTTAATAAAATTTCTTTGAGGGTGTAGAAATAATTTTAGGTCGAACAATTTTATTTTATAGTTCATGTGGTCGGAAGATAAGTGTGTGGGTCTAATTTTTTTTTGAATTTAGAAATAATGTAATGGGCCGCAATTAATTAGTTAACGAGATCACGGGTTTGACCAGGGTGGGAAATCAAGCCTAGTGGGCTTGATATATATATATATGGAGTACATGGGGCTGTGCTTAGGCCCATGGTGATAAATAGCTTGAAAATAATGAAATTGGTGGTGTAATAAAAATAAACTAAAATAAGAATAATAATAACAATAATAAATAAAATAAAAATAAGAAAATAAATTAAGTTAGCATTTGTCAATAAAACCCCTAAATATTTTTGTCTATTATATGAGAAGAGGGGCATGTTGGTAAAATTTTAGAGTTGGCGTGCAATTTGTACAGCCTTTTTGTGTGCAGAAAATTTCTAATTTAAGTGCATATCACCCTTCCTTTCTTCACTGTTTGATTCCTTTCCTCACTCCCTAGCATCTTCTTATACTTCACCTTCACCTTCACCTTCTCCTTCCCCTTCCATTTTATGTTCATCTCGCTGCTGCCTTCCATTTTTATGCTGGTGGAGCTTTTCTTGCTTACATCTTCATCAAGTAAGTTTCTTACTCAACCTCTATTACACTCTTTACATTTCGTACTCAACTTCTTAGCATTTTGCAACTTGCTAGCATGCTGTAAGGTAGATAGCATATACATACAAAATTATTAAGTTACAGTGGGGACTCGGATCGCCCTATTTATTTCAAGTGAATGGCTCCTTGGTAGATAAGGATGCAAATCTTAATTCATTATATCCATAACAGCTAAATTATATAGAGATGTATATATACACATATTTATATATATGCACCATCTCTGTTGAATGCGTTAACCAGAATAGCAAACCCATTTGTATATATATATTGTTGTAGCTGTATCAGCCGTTGAATGCCTTGTCCCAAGCAACCCATCTACATTTACATATATATATATATATAAATATATATGCATACACAGTTCGGCCATAGATGCTCTGTTCCCAATAGACCCATTTACATCTTCATACTTATATACTTTTGTGCGTAGCAGAGTAGCTGCTCACTGGAAGCTCTCTCTCTTTCTCTCTCTCTCTATATATAATAAAACCATCCAAATGGGGTTCTCTCTCCCCTCACTGTTACACCCGGAAGCTCCTTTTTGCCCATTTGAACCACCCAAGATGTATATATGCATATACAACATGCTTTGTTTCTGTTCGGCCACCCCACATTTGCAGATATATATATATATTTATATACATACACACCCAAGTTGCTGGATGCCTGCCCCAAATGAACCCATTTACATTTATATTTACAGATACGTTCAAGCCAATGCCCTGCCCCAAGCAACCAATTTACATTCATATATAATATATATATATCCACGTCCACGCCCTGCTCCAAGTAACCCAATTTACATTTATATATATATATATATATATACGTACATTTACACGTCCAAGCAAATACTCTGCTCCAAACAACTCATCTACATTTATATATATATATATGTATACATATACACGTTCAAGCCACTGGAAACCATTTACATTCACTTATATATATATATAAATATATACATATATTAGTACCCACTGTAAAGAAGTGAAGTCCAACCATTGTTCACATTTGGAAGCCATATATCTATATATCCATACCCACTGGATGCTCCATGTAAACCCATTTAAAATTCTATATTTATATATATATATCTACACACGTCCAAGATAAGCTACTGGATGTCCAAGCAAACTCATATATACTATTAGAGTGCATTTTTATGTACATATTCAAGCCCACTTATATAAATACTCAAGCCCACCCACATAAATATTCAAGGTCCATATATATATTCCAAGCCATTCAATATATTAAAAGCCCATTGGAATGACCCTGCGTTGCACCTTATCCTTGGCCACATATTTCTATTATAATCATAATAGAAAATATCTTATATAGTTGGTGATGTTCTAAATTTTAATAGCTCAAGGTATATATATATATATGTGAATACTTGTTATGCACCCGGTAAATTATAAATCTTAGTAATCGATTTAATGAACTCTTGAATAAATTATTGTAGCGTGTGTATGCTTGATGTAAGCGAAAAGCTACTCAATAATGTGAATGGGAAGAAATTATTTGTATAAGTATGACAATAATTTGTGAGATGAAATTTCGTGGATTCTATATATATATATGGAAAGGAATGCATGATATGTTCCGTACATGTTTAACATGTGTATGTTATGATACCTTGTATTATTTATCTTTGCGCACCTATTATCTTGCGTGGAAGGAAAGGGTACCCTAGAGCACCTGGCACGGGATGAGATGGCCATAGCCCGGCAGGTTGGCTCCATATTTATTTGTGAGTTTCTATTTACATGATGCACTTGGGTGTGTGTGAATTGATGGCTTGCGAGCCTATGAGATTTGATACTAACATTAATTTATATGCATATTTTCAAAATAGTACATGGTGGCATGATACATTTAACTTGGAATTGATCAATTCTTAAATTGTGATACTTGTATACAATTGTTGAGTTCTGGATTACTCTCTTTTTGGTGTCACCTTATTCTCGGTTCATGATCATTATTTATTGTCCTAGAACTTGCTGAGCCTTGTGACTCACTTGATCTTCTTTGCCATTCCAGGTAAAGTGAAAGCTATTATTGGAGGCGAGTCCAGTGGGACTAAGGCCTAAGGATAGTGGTGTACGGGGATGCGTCCTAACTTAAAGATCCTGTTTAGCATTTTGGTGAGACTTGAGACGAAATGACTCTTATTTTGTTAGTTAACATTAGAGTCTCTTATCTATTTTGTATGGCCGTTGAGCCCGAACTCTTGAGATATTGGAAGTGTAATTGAATCTTAATTTAGTTTCCGCTGCTAATAATAAATTGAGTTGTATGTTTTATTATGGTTTGTTCTATATCATCTCTGTGATGACCTCCTTTCGAATATCCTATGGTAGCGGGAATATTCGAGAGTGGGCCCTTACACAGCAAGTATATAAAAAGAACAGGAAATGGTTATGGCTGGACTTCCCCAATACATCATGCAGTATATGGAAAACACACACCAACCTCGTATACATAACCGACACACAATCCATGCCATGCGATTACATATCATGATATCCAGCCATAACATAAATGCACAGATACACATATATGGTCATTGGGGCCCACATAAGATGCATACACTGGCACCCAAGACTCAGTATACAAACCTGCTAGTAGCCAAGGACAAGTTACCAAATCAATACCACATCCACAAATAACATACCAATCGCCGTCATCATCACGTGCCAAAGCACACAATCACATCCTATCACGTTGAGCCCCTGGCTCGTATATCAAGATCTCATATCACATAACAATGGAAGCCGCGCTTCCTTTCCATCAATTCCCATAACCTCTCCATGCAATGCTACACATAAGGAATGCAATGGCTCTTGCAACATTAACGTGATGGCAAGGCCCCCATAAACCAAGCATCAGGCCATGCTACTCCCAAGTAAGAATTCACACACAAGAGAATGGTCTAAATGCATATGCTCGCCTATCATACACAAGTCAGCACTCAATGGGCCAACTGTGTCATGCCAATGCTCATACCCCCAATACATACAAAGCATGACCCCCAATGAATGCACCCCGTGGCCCAGCATCATCATGCAAAGCAATATAGTAACATAACACAATGCAATAAAGCAATAAGCAGAATTACACAACAACCATCTGGAACCTAACCCAGGGGTGCAACATCATTCCACAAAGAAATGTAGGGAGGACAAGCCCTACTTGGCCGATGAGTACAAAAATGCATCGACGATACTCAAGAAAACCCTTCTAACCTCTCAAGCAACCACATCTAAAAGCATCATCATTTATTCTATAAATTTCTCTCATCATACTCCAATCATACACCAAAGTAAGTTATTCATCTCCCAAAAATCAAATCAAGGAAGATCATTCAAAGTGGAAGAACTCTATATTCTAGGCCAAGATTGGCAGGGTTTCCATGACTTCAAAACATAACTAATTTAACCAATATATATATATATATATATAAAAACAAAGCTTAAGGAGTCTAGTTTATGGGACAAAAAGAGGATTTCAATTTAGATAATACCACAGGAAGTTGTGGCCCAAAGACTGAAGCGCTATTGGATTGAAATAAAAATTCCAGATTCTAAGGTGGTAATTCATGGGGCATCTACAGAAAAAATACTTCTCCAAATAACCCAAATAATATACCAAAATAAATCCTATCGAGTTTAATTTACAACACTTCAAACGGTTCGCAAATCCGATATTTCTACAAAAAGTTATGCTCGAAACAGCGGAGCATGCGCAGGCTGAAAATGGGGAAAACGGTCGACCGTTGGGAAGTGAACTGTCGACCGTTTAAGGCAACGGTCTACCGGCAGAACCCTCTGTACCCAACTGTCAACTGATTATGGACAAACGGTCGATCGGTGGCTACCAGAATCCCCCGAAACTCATCCCAAACATGCACTCCAACCCCAAACACTTGCCCAAACTCCACCATAACAAGAAACCACCACTTTCTTTAAGTTTATGAGGTAGGATAGGCTCTATTTTGAGACTCAAGGGAGACTAACAAGATTAAACCAAGGATGAGAGATATTTACAATGGTTTCTACATAGCTTTTCAAACCAACCATTCTTTGAGAAAACATGGAGTTTTCATACCCAAATTTCCAAACACCTTAGATTGAAGCATATGAGAGGTAAGGGGAATAAGAACTTGCCTTAAAGAGTCCTTCTTGATGATCCTTCTTGAGCCAACAAAACCCCCAAACCCTTTTACTTCACACTCCCTACAACAATACTAGCAAGAAGTGAGAAAAGGAGAAGAAGAAACCCTTAACCTTCCAACCCCTTTTGCACACAATCAATCAAACAACAAAGAGAAGGAGAAAGCCCTTACCTTCCTTCTTTCTTGCCCTCCCAATCGGCTCCCTCTCTTCTTTCTTTCCCTTGTTTGTTTTCCTTGCAAAGCTAGCCTTCTTATATATATATACACCCACACATGGCACAATTACTTAAATGCCCTCCCCTCATACATACCAACTTAAATGGAATTTGCTTACATTCCAAGGGCACTTTAGACATTAACTACACTTCATAAATAAATTTCAAATAACACCTCATGGCATACCTTAGCTTATTATGGGTCCCACTTCTGCTTAAGTCAAACCTTTGACTTTTCTTACTTTCGCCTCTTTTGTCACATCACCTATGACATCACATATCATTCCTCCAAATTACTACTTTAATCAAAGAAATATTCTATCTCCATGATAATATCACCCAAGCAACTTAAACCCAAATTTCGGGTCGTTACATGGATAACTTGAAAAAATCCAATGGCCAAGAAAAGAAAAGAAAAAACTCAGAAAAACTATTTTCATAAAAGAAATCAGGTTTTGTGGAGCCACTAAACCTGATTTGTTTTTAAAAAAAAAGGAGTTTTTCATCTTTTTTTTTTTTTGCCCTTGGGTTTTTTCAAAGTTAACCAATAAAAATAATGTTTTTTTACATTTTTTGGGGCTTAATTGAATAACTTGGCTTTATTTTTTGGACTATTGGATAACTTGGAAAAATCCATGGGCATAAAAGAAAAAAAATAAGATAAAAAAAAATTTAATAAAAGAAATCGGGTTTTTTGGGGCCGCTAAACCTAATTTTTTTAATAAAAATGGATTTTTTTGATCTGTTTTTTTTTTTTTTTTTGGGCCATGGGATTTTTAAATTTTAACCAATAAAAAATGATGTCTTTTTACATTTTTTTGTTTAATTGAATTTATATTTCACAATAAACAACAATGTAAAGATAATAAAACACAACCAATACATGATTAAGTGTTCTAACTACTAACAACATTGGATTAAATTGATGTAATGATTATAAAATTTACCCAAAAATACAAATATAATTTTTAAACAATAATTTATTTTTTGGACAATTGGATAACTTGGAAAAGTCTCATGACCAAAAAAGAAAAAAAAAAAGATCAAAAAACTATTTTATTAAAATAAATCGGGTATTGTGGGGCCACTAAACCTAATTTTTTTAATAAAAATGGACTTTTTGATCTTTTTTTTTCTTTTTTTCCCATGGGATTTTTCAAAGTTAACCAATAAAAAATGATATATTTTTACATTTTTTTGACTTAATTCAATTTATAATTCACAATAAAAAATAATGTAATGATAATAAAACACAACAAATACGTGATTAATTGTTCTAACTACTAACAACATTGGATTAAATTGATGTAATGATTATAAAATTTACCAAAAAATACAAGTATAATTTTTAAACAATAATATATTTTTGGGACTATTGGATAACTTGAAAAAATCCCATGATCAAGAAAAAAAAAGAAAAAACTCAGAAAAACTATTTTAATAAAAGAAATCAGGTTTTGTGGGGCCACTAAACTAGGCTCGAGTTTTGTGGGGCCACAAAACCTGATTTTTTTAATAAAAATGGATTTGTTGATCTTTTGTTTTGTTTTTTTTAGGCCATGGGATTTTTTAAAGTTAAACACTAAAAAATATATCTTTTTACATTTTTTGGCTTAATTGAATTTATAATTCACTATAAATAATAATGTAATGATAATAAAACACAACCAATACATGATTAAGTGTTCTAACTACTAACAACATTGGATTAAATTGATGTAATGATTATAAAATTTACCCAAAAATAAAAATATAATTTTTAAACAATAATTTATTTTTCCAACTATTGGATAACTTGGAAAAATCCCATGGCCAAAAAAGAAAAAAAAAGATCAAAAAAACTATTTTACTAAAAGAAATCGGGTATGTGGGGCCACTAAATCTGATTTTTTAATAAAAATTAGATTTTTTGATTTTTTTTCCCATGGGATTTTTCAAAGTCAACCAATAAAAAATTATATCTGTTTACAATTTTTGGCTTAATTAAATTTATAATTCACAATAAAAAATAATGTAATGATAATAAAATAAAACCAATACATGATTAATTGTTCTAACTACTAACAACATTGGATTAAATTTATGTAATGATTATAAAATTTACCAAAAAATACAAGTATAATTTTTAAACAATAATTTATTTTTGGGACTATTGGATAACTTGAAAAAATCCCATGGCTAAGAGAAGAAAAGAAAAAACTTAGAAAAACTATTTTAATAAAAGAAATTGGGTTTTGTGAGGCCACTAAACCCGGCCCAGGTTTTGTAGGGCCACAAAACCTGATTTTTTAATAAAAATTGATTTGTTGATCTTTTGTTTTTTTTTTTTAGGCCATGGGATTTTTTAAATTTAAACAATAAAAAATGATATCTTCTTACATTTTTTAGCTTAATTGAATTTATAATTGACAATAATCAACAATGTAATGATAATAAAACACAACCAATACAAAATTAAGTTTTCTAACTACTAACAACGTTGGACTAAATTGATGTAATGATTATAAAATTTACCCAAAAATACAAGTATAATTTATGAACAATAATTTATTTTTTGGACTACTAGATAACTTGGAAAACCCCATGCCAAAAAAGAAAAAAAAAAAGATCAAAAAAACCATTTTAGTAAAAGAAATTGGATTTTGTGGGGTCGCTAAACCTGATTTTTTAAAAAAAAATCGATTTTTTGATCTTTTTTTTTTATTGGGCCATTGAATTTTTGAAAGTTAACCAATAAAAAATGATGTCTTTTTACATTTTTTGGCTTAATTGAATTTATAATTCACAATAAACAACAATGTAATGGTAATAAAACACAACCAATACATAATTAAATGTTCTAACTATTAACAACTTTGGATTAAATTGATATAATGATTATAAAATTTATCCAAAAATATAAAAATAATTTTTAAAAAATAATTTATTTTTGGAACTATTGGCTAACTTGGCAAAATCCCATGCCCAAGACAAGAAAAAAAAAAGATCAGAAAAACTATTTTAATAAAAGAAATCAGGTTTTGTGGGGCCACAAAACCCGATTCTTTAATAAAAATGGATTTTTTTATTTTTTTTCTGGCCATAGGATTTTTCATTGTTAACGAATAAAAAATGATATCTTTTTACTTTTTTTGGCTTAATTGAATTTATAATTCACAATAAACAACAATGTAATGATAATAAAACACAACCAATACATGATTAAGTGTTTTAACTACTAACAACATTAGACTAAATTGATGTAATGATGATAAAATTTAACCAAAAATACAAGTATAATTTTTTAACAATAATTTATTTTTTGGATTATTGGATAACTTGAAAAAATTCCATTCAAAAAAAGAAAAAAAAAGATCAAAAAAACCTTTTTAAAAAAAGAAATCGTGTTTTGTGGGGCCACTAAACCTGATTTTTTAATAAAAATGGATTTTTTGATCTTTTTTGTTTTTTTTGGGCCATGGAATTTTTCAAAGATAACCAATAAAAAATGATGACTTTTTACATTTTTTGGCTTAATTTAATTTATAATTCACAATAAACAATAGTGTAATGATAATAAAACACAACCAATACATGATTAAATGTTCTAACTACTAACAACATTGGATTAAATTGATGTAATGATTATAAAATTTACCCAAAAATACAAGTATAATTTTTAAACAATAATTTATTTTTGGGACTATTGGATAACTTGAAAAAATCCCATGCCCAAGAAAAGAAAAGAAAAAATTCAAAAAAACTATTTTAATAAAAGAAATCGGGTTTTGTGGGGCCACTAAACTCGGCCCGGGTTTTGTGGGACGACAAAACCTGATATTTTTAATAAAAATGGATTTGTTGATGTTTTGTTTTTTTTTTTTTTTTTTGGCCATGGGATTTTTCAAAGGTAAACAATAAAAGATGATATCATTTTACATTTTTTGGCTTAATTGAATTTATAATTCACAATAAACAGCAATGTAATGACAATAAAACACTACCAATACATTATTTAGTGTTCTAACTACTAACAACATTGGATTAAATTGATGTAATGATTATAAAATTTACCCAAAAATATAAATATAATTTTTAAACAATAATTTATTTTTTGGACTATTGGATAACTTGGAAAAATCCCATGGCCAAAAAAGAAAAAAAAAAGATCTAAAAAACTATTTTATTTAAAGAAATCAGGTTTTGTGGAGCCACTAAACCTGATTTTTTAATAAAAATGAATTTTTTTAATAAAAATTGATTTTTTGATTTTTTTTTCCCATGGGATTTTTCAAAGTTAACCAAAAAAAACTGATATCTTTTTATATTTTTAGTCTTAATTGAATTTATAATTCACAATAAAAAACAATGTAATGATAATAAAACACAACCAATACATGATTAATTGTTCTAACTACTAACAACATTGGATTAAATTGATGTAATGATTATAAAATTTACCAAAAAATACAAGAATAATTTTTGAACAATAACTTATTTTTGGGACTATTGGATAACTTGAAAAAATCCCATGCCCAAGAAAAGAAAAGACTCAGAAAAACTATTTTAATTAAAGAAATCGGGTTTTATGGGGCCACAAAACCTGATTTTTTAATAAACATGGATTTATTGATGTTTTGTTTTTTTTTTTTAGGCCATGGGATTTTTTAAAGGTAAACAATAAAAGATGATATCATTTTACATTTTTTGGTTTAATTGAATTTATAAGTCACAATAAACAACAATGTAATGATAATAAAACACAACCAATACATTATTTAGTGTTCTAACTACTAACAACATTGGATTAAATTGATGTAATGATTATAAAATTTACCCAAAAATACAAATATAATTTTAAAACAATAATTTATTTTTTAAACTATTGGATAACTTTGAAAAATCCCATGGCCAAGGCAAGATAAAAAAAAAGATCAGAAAAACTATTTTAATAAAAGAAATCGGGTTTTGTGGGGTCACAAAACTTGATTTTTTAATAAAAATGGATTTTTTTATTTTTTTTCTGGCCATAGGATTTTTCAATGTTTACGAATAAAAAATGATATCTTTTTACATTTTTTGACTTAATTGAATTTATAATTCACAATAAACAACAATATAATGATAATAAAACACAACCAATACATGATTAAGTGTTCTAACTACTAATAACATTGGATTAAATTGATGTAATGATTATAAAATTTATCCAAAAATACAAGTATAATTTTTAAATAATAATTTAATTTTTGGACTATTGGATAACTTGAGAAAATCCCAGCGCCAAGAAAAGAAAAGAAAAAACTCAGAAAAACAATTTTAATAATATAAATCAGGTTTTGTGGGGCCACTAAGCCTGGCCCAGGTTTTGTGGGGCCACAAATCCTGATTTTTTAATAAAATGGATTCTTTGATCTTTTGTTTTTTTTTTTAGGCCATGGGATTTTTCAAAGTTAAACAATAAAAAATGATATCTTTTTACATTTTTTGGTTTAATTGAATTTATAATTCACAATAAACAACAACGTAATGATAATAAAACACAACCAATACATGATTAAGTGTTCTAACTACTAATAACATTGGATTAAATTGATGTAATGATTATAAAATTTATCCAAAAATACAAGTATAATTTTTAAACAATAATTTAATTTTTGGACTATTGGATAACTTGAGAAAATCCCAGCGCCAAGAAAAGAAAAGAAAAAACTCAGAAAAACAATTTTAATAATAGAAATCAGGTTTTGTGGGGCCACTAAGCCTGGCCCAGGTTTTGTGGGGCCACAAATCCTGATTTTTTTAATAAAATGGATTCTTTGATCTTTTGTTTTTTTTTTTTAGGCCATGGGATTTTTCAAAGTTAAACAATAAAAAATGATATCTTTTTACATTTTTTGGTTTAATTGAATTTATAATTCACAATAAACAACAACGTAATGATAATAAAACACAACCACTACATGATTAAGTGTTCTAAGTACTAACGACATTGGATTAAATTGATATAATGATTATAAAATTTACCCAAAAATACAAGAATAATTTTTAAACAATAATTTATTTTTGGAACTATTGGATAACTTGAAAAAATCCTATGGCCAAGAAAATAAAAAAAAAAACTCAGAAAAACTATTTTAATAAAAGAAATCGGGTGTTGTGGGGCCACTAAACCCGGACCAGGTTTTGTGGGGTCACAAAACCTGATTTTTTTAATAAAAATGGATTTGTTGATCTTTTGTTTTTTTTTTTTAGTCCATGAGATTTTTTAAAGTTAAACAATAAAGGATGATATCATTTTACATTTTTTGGCTTAATTGAATTTATAATTCACAATAAACAACAATGTAATGATAGTAAAACACAACCAATACCTTATTTAGTGTTCTTGTAATGCCTCGGTTTCCCGGGCATGTTATAAATTGGGATAATTCCGGGACAATAAATTTTTTTCTTTCAAACACTAAAACTAAACCACACCATTCCTCAAATTCATCCCAAAATTCCCATACATTAATCTCGAAAGAGAATCACTATACACATCAAAAGCGGAAGTAAAAATCGAAACCTGATATCTTAACATTAATCATAAATAAATTCTTACAACTTCAACATTCCTCAAAACGTTCAAAATCTAAAGTAGCAGAACTTAAATACAGGGGCTACGTTACATACATTTCATTTCTCATGTACTCTGCTAAGTGCCATTTCATGCCTCATTTATCCTCGTATCTGCTATAATCTCCACCTGGAACGTTTGAATATTCCAGGGGCAAAACCCAAGTTAGATGATGAATCATCTAAGTAAGGGTACAGAAAACATATTTCGTGCATGAATGCAATGTCTTTCATCGCAGGTGTCAACTGCACCTCTCATGCTACCTACCATTTTTGCGGCCCCTTCTTTCGAAGCCGAGGTGTATGGGTGCACCCTTGGTAAAGCAGCGGTGCCAGTTCGTACTCCCTACAGCCTCAAATGCGAGTGATTAATGATATCAATGTGTATTTATGTATTTTATAGTCATGTCATGTATGCAGTCTACGTGATGGATTCATATCAGGACATGTCAATATGATGAAAACATTTTCGAGGAACATAAACCACTTACTAACCAAGCATTTTCCATAAAACTAACTTTAATTGGGGACTATCACTTACATTCTCAAGCTTATCGGGGCTACCTCGATATTCGTGCCTTGCCTCATACATCGCCTCGATTTGCGTGCCAACCTCAAAATTTGACAAGTCACTTCAAATTAAACCTCAAAGCATCATAATCACCATAATTATTTAAATAAATATGAAAACCTATTTTTCCATAATTTTTGGCATTTGCTATCATTTTTTCTCTATTTCTTTCTATTTTTCCTCAATAAATCCAGATTAAATATTTCTAAAATATTTTCTCAAATATTTCACTACGAAAATTCATAACATAATATTCTTGAATTTCTGGAATTTTCCAGGAATTTTTACTCACCTTAACTTAGCATCTTTGACTTCCTCGGTATGTGTGCCATATTCCCGAAACGCGTGTCTGAATCGTTTTTCCTGCCAAAATCTCCGAAATATTACCAAAATATAATTTCTTATTTTCTGAAAAATTTTCTACAATTTTTTTTTATCCATTTTCCTTCTTTTTCTTTTCTTTTCTTCCATTTTCTTTCTTTTCTTTTCTTTTCTCTTTTCTTCTCCTTCTCTCCTTTTTCTTCCTCCCTCCGTTTCTTTTTCTTCCGCCATGGATGCACGACAAGACTCGCCCTGCCGCCATCTTTTCCGACCGTGGCCGCCCTCGTTGGCCTTCCCCGGCCTTCCCGGAGGCTGCCACACCGCTCCCGACGCCGACTGCGTTGCGGCCCAGCTGCTACAATGCAGCTTCGCGGCTGCCATGGTTGCGGTTCCAGCTTCGCCACCCGCCTTTGCGGCTGCCTCCACCATCGGCCACCTCGCCTATCGCCTTCACTGCTTGCTCAAGCATCACCTAGCCTCGCCTCGAACCGCCATCGTCGCAGCAGTCTCCTTGTGCGTTGCAACGGGCTGCCATGGCTGCATTTGTTGAAAGCTTGGACTTGCGGCTATGGCAGCCGCTTGATGCTCTCCGGCCAACCATCACGATCCCAGCTCTCTCGCGATCTCGATCTCTCTCTCAAGCTCAGCCTCTATTTCGCGAACTCTTGGCCAACTTGCGGCCATGGCCGAATTCGGCCTTTTCTCCTTCACTCTTCACTCTCTCATGCTTCTTCCTCTATTCTCCAATTGCTCACATTTCTCTCCTTTTATAGCCACCTCCGCTGCCTTGCCCATCCCTCTAGCAACCCACTTGTCAAAGAAATTTGGCCATCAAGTTGCAGGGCATAGTACACACGCACACTGATATATTTACGCCTCGCATTTAATTCCTCAAATCCCGCTGGCATAATCTCCTATTCTTGCGTAAATCTCGGCCGATTTTGCATAAGCACGGCTGGTTGTAGAGAATGGGAGGTGCAGGGCATGGAGTTCGCATTTATAATCGACCATCAATCTTTGCAGAGACGCCTGCTTTGCTACGTGTATACATATAAATTTATATATATATATAATTATATATTACACCTTAAACCACAATTTTTACTTCTATTTCATTTATGCAACTTCCCAAATTGCAAGTATACCCTCAAACGCCAAATTAAATTGCATTACAATACCGAAAATCCAAAATTAATAACTCAAAACTTAGTCAAAAAGGACGATTCGCCCCACTGTCCTTTTCGGGCAGCTGTTTCATCCCGAAACAACTGAAAGGTTGCTCATTACGTAAAATCGGAGCCCCCTAAGGGTTCCGTTGATTTTTCGGGAGCCACCTACGATAATTTGATTTTATAGCCTAAATGGCAGCTGTATTTTAGTTGTACCAAAAATCGTTCCGAATTCGATTTTTTTCGATACCATAAATCCTATCTTAATACGCTCATTGAGACCATATAATTTTCCTTAGACAATTTCACTTCGAGGCATTCCCTGCAGTTGATTCGGTACCTGAAATTGCTATAAAATCAATTTTTTGGTATTCTAAACTTATTAAAATTATGTAGCAACCTTATCTAAACATGGGGTATTACAGTTCTAACTACTAAAAACATTGGATTAAATTAATGTAATGATTATAAAATTTACCCCAAAATACAAATATAATTTTTAAACAATAATTTATTTTTTGGACTAGTGGATAACTTAAAAAAATTCCATGGCCAAAAAAGAAAACAAAGATAAAAAAAACTATTTTATTAAACGAAATCGGGTTTTGCGGGGCCACCAAACCTGATTTTTTAATAAAAATTGATTTTTTAATAATAATCAATTTTTTTATTTTTTTTCCCATGGGATTTTCAAAGTTAACCAATAAAAAATGACGTCTTTTTAAATTTTTTGGCTTAATTAAATTTATAATTCACAATAAAAAACAATGTAATGATAATAAAACACAACCAATACATGATTTATTATTCTAACAACTAACAACATTGGATTAAATTGATGTAATGATTATAAAATTTCCCCAAAAATACAAGTATAATTTTTAAACAATAATTTATTTTTTGGACTATTGGATAACTTGAAAAAATCCCAAGGCCAAGAAAAGAAAAGAAAAAACTAAGAAAAACAATTTTAATAAAAGAAATCGGGTTTTGTGGGGCCACTAAACCTGGCCCGATTTTTGTGGGGCCACAAAACCTGATTTTTTAATAAAAATGAATTTGTTGATCTTTTGTTGTTTTTTTTTAGGCCATGGGATATTTTAAAGTTAAAAAATAAAAAAATGATATCTTTTTACATTTTTTGGCTTAATTGAATTTATAATTCACAATAAAAAACAATGTAATGATAATAAAACACAACCAATACATGATTTATTATTCTAACAACAAACAACATTGGATTAAATTGATGTAATGATTATAAAATTTCCCCAAAAATACAAGTCTAATTTTTAAACAATAATTTATTTTTGGGACTATTGGATAACTTGAAAAAATCCCAAGGCCAAGAAAAGAAAAGAAAAAAACTAAGAAAAACAATTTTAATAAAAGAAATCGGGTTTTGTGGGGCCACTAAACCCGGCCCGATTTTTGTGGGGCCACAAAATATGATTTTTTAATAAAAATGAATTTGTTGATCTTTTGTTGTTTTTTTTTAGGCCATGGGATATTTTAAAGTTAAAAAATAAAAAAATGATATCTTTTTACATTTTTTGGCTTAATTGAATTTATAATTCACAATAAACAACAATGCAATGATAATAAAACACAATCAATACATGATTAAGTGTTCTAACTACTGACAACAATGGACTAAATTGATGTAATGATTATAAAATTTACCCAAAAATATAGTAAAATTTTTTAACAAAATATTTTTTTTTTGGACTATTGGATAACTGGGAAAAATCCCATGCCAAAAAAGAAAAAAAAACATTTTAATAAAAGAACTCGAGTTTTGTGGGGCCACTAAACCTGATTTTTTAATAAAAATGGATTTTTTTTTATCTTTTTTGTTTTTTTATTTGCCATGAAATTTTTCGAAGTTAACCAATAAAAAATGATGTCTTTTTACATTTTTTCACTTAATTGAATTTATAATTCACAATAAACAACAATGTAATGATAATAAAACACAACCAATACATGATTAAGTGTTCTAACTACTAACAACTTTTGATTAAATTGATGTAATGATTATAAAATTTACCCAAAAATTCAAAAATAATTTTTGAACAATAATTTTTTTTTCGAACTATTGGCTAACTTGGAAAAATACCATGGCAAAGAAAAGAAAATAAAAAGATCAGAAAAACTATTTTAAAAAAGAAATCTTTTTTTGTGGGGCCAGAAAACCTAATTTATTAATAAAAATATATTTTTTGTTTTTTTTTTTTCTGGCCATGGGATTTTTCAATGTTAACCAATAAAAAATGATATCTTTTTATATTTTTTTGCTTAATTGAATTTATAATTCACAATAAACAACAATGTAATGATAATAAAACACAAGCAATACATGATTAAGTGTTCTAACTACTAACAACATTGGATTAATTTGATGTAATGATTATAAAATTTACCCAAAAATACATATATAATTTTTAAACAATAATTTATTTTTGGGACTATTGGATAACTTGAAAAAATCCATTGCCAAAAAAAAAAAGAAAAAACTCAGAATAACTATTTTAATAAAAGAAATCGGGTTCTGTGGGGCCACTAAACCTGGCCCAAATTTTTTGTGGGGCCACAAAACCTATTTTTTTTATAAAAATGGATTTTTTGATCTTTTTGTTTTTAGGCCATTGGATTTTTCAAAGTTAAACAATAAAAAATGATATATTTTTACTTTTTTTGGCTTAATTGAATTTATAATTCACAATAAACAACAATGTAATGATAATAAAACACAACCAATACATTATTAAGTGTTCTAATTACTAACAACATTGGATTAAATTAATGTAATGATTATAAAATTTACCCAAATATACATGTATAATTTTTAAACAATAATTTATTTTTGAGACTATTGGATAACTTGAAAAAATCGCATGGTCAACAAAACAAACGAAAAACTCAGAAAAACTATTTTTAAAAAAAGAAATCATGTTTTGTGGGGCCACTAAACCTGATTTTTTAATAAAAAAGGATTTGTTGATCTTTTGTTTTTTTTTTTTTTAGGCCATGGGATTTTTTAATGTTAAATAATCAAAAATGATATCTTTTTACATTTTTTGGCTTAATTGAATTTATAATTCACAATAAACAACAATGTAATGATAATAAAGCACAACCAATACATGATTAAGTGTTCTAACTACTAACAACATTGGATTAAATTGATGTAATGATTATAAAATTTACCCAAAAATACAAATATAATTTTTCAACAATAATTTATATTTTGGACTATTGGATAACTAGGAAAAATCCCATGGCCAAGAAAAGAAAAGAAAAAACTAAGAAAAAAAATTTTAATAAAAGAAATTGGGTTTTGTGGGGCCACTAAACCCGGACCGGGTTTTGTGCGGCCACAAAACCTTATTTTTTTAATAAAAATGGATTTATTGATCTTTTGTTTTTTTTTTTAAGGCCATCAGATTTTTTAAAGTTAAACAATAAAGGATGATATCATTTTGCATTTTTTGGCTTAATTGAATTTATAATGCACAATAAACAACAATGTAATGATAGTAAAACACAAACAATACATTATTTAGTGTTCTAACTACTAAAAACATTGGATTAAATTAATGTAATGATTATAAAATTTACCCCAAAATACAAATATAATTTTTAAACAATAATTTATTTTTTGGACTATTGGATAACTTAAAAAAATCCCATGGCCAAAAAAGAAAAAAAAAGATCAAAAAAACTATTTTATTAAATGAAATCGAGTTTTGTGAGGCCACCGAACCTTATTTTTTAATAAAAATTGATTTTTTAATAATAATTGATTTTTTTATTTTTTTTCCCATGGGATTTTCAAAGTTAACCAATAAAAAATGATGTATTTTTAAATTTTTTGGCTTAATTGAATTTATAATTCATAATAAAAAACAACGTAATGATAATAAAACACAACCAATACATGATTTATTGTTCTAACAACTAACAACATTGGATTAAATTGATGTAAAGATTATAAAATTTTCCCAAAAATACAAGTATAATTTTTAAACAATAATTTATTTTTGGGACTATTGGATAATTTGAAAAAATCCCATGGCCAAGAAAAGAAAAGAAAAAACTAAGAAAAAGAATTTTAATAAAAGAAATCGGGTTTTGTGGGGCCACAAAACCTGATTTTTTTAATAAAAATGGATTTGTTGATCTTTTGTTTTTTTTTTTTAGGCCATCAGATTTTTTAAAGGTAAACAATAAAGGATGATATCATTTTACATTTTTTGGCTTAATTGAATTTATAATGCACAATAAACAACAATGTAATGATAGTAAAACACAAACAATACATTATTTAGTGTTCTAACTACTAAAAACATTGGATTAAATTAATGTAATGATTATAAAATTTACCCCAAAATACAAATATAATTTTTAAACAATAATTTATTTTTTGGACTATTGGATAACTTAAAAAAATCCCATGGCCAAAAAAGAAAAAAAAAGATCAAAAAAACTATTTTATTAAATGAAATCGAGTTTTGTGAGGCCACCGAACCTGATTTTTTAATAAAAATTGATTTTTTAATAATAGTTGATTTTTTTATTTTTTTTCCCATGGGATTTTCAAAGTTAACCATAAAAAATGATGTATTTTTAAATTTTTTGGCTTAATTGAATTTATAATTCATAATAAAAAACAACGTAATGATAATAAAACACAACCAATACATGATTTATTGTTCTAACAACTAACAACATTGGATTAAATTGATGTAATGATTATAAAATTTCCCCAAAAATACAAGTATAATTTTTAAACAATAATTTATTTTTGGGACTATTGGATAACATGAAAAAATCCCATGGCCAAGAAAAGAAAAGAAAAAACTAAGAAAAAGAATTTTAATAAAAGAAATCGGGTTTTGTGGGGCCACTAAACCCGGACCGGGTTTTGTGGGGCCACAAAACCTGATTTTTTTAATAAAAATGGATTTGTTGATCTTTTGTTTTTTTTTTTTTTTAAGGCCATCAGATTTTTTAAAGGTAAACAATAAAGGATGATATCATTTTACATTTTTTGGCTTGATTGAATTTATAATTCTCAATAAACAACAATGTAATGATAGTAAAACACAACCAATACATTATCTAGTGTTCTAACTATTAAAAACATTGGATTAAATTAATATAATGATTATAAAATTTACCCCAAAATACAAATATAATTTTTAAACAATAATTTATTTTTTGGACTATTGGATAACTTAAAAAAATTCTATGGCCAAAAAAGAAAAAAAAAAGATCAGAAAAACTATTTTATTAAATGAAATCGGGTTTTGTGAGGCCACCGAACCTGATCTTTTAATAAAAATTGATTTTTTAATAATAATGATTTTTTTTATTTTTTTTCCCATGGGATTTTCAAAGTTAACCAATAAAAAATGATGTCTTTTTAAATTTTTTGGCTTAATTGAATTTATAATTCACAATAAAAAACAATGTAATGATAATAAAACACAACCAATACATGATTTATTGTTCTAACAACTAACAACATTGGATTAAATTGATGTAATGATTATAAAATTTTCCCAAAAATACAAGTATAATTTTTAAACAATAATTTATTTTTGGGACTATTGGATAACTTGAAAAAATCCCAAGGCCAAGAAAAGAAAAGAAAAAACTAAGAAAAACAATTTTAATAAAAGAAATCGAGTTTTGTGGGGCCACTAAACCCGGCCCGACTTTTGTGGGGCCACAAAACCTGATTTTTTAATAAAAATGAATTTGTTGATCTTTTGTTGTTTTTTTTTTAGGCCATGGGATATTTTAAAGTTAAAAAATAAAAAAATGATATCTTTTTACATTTTTTGGCTTAATTGAATTTATAATTCACAATAAACATGTAAGGCCCCTACCCAGGTCCCCAAAGAACCAGGGCGGGTGCCCTACTAAAATAGAGGCAAACTGAACTGAAAAGACCTATCATGCATGCCATTGATAAATATCAAGAGAAAACTGCTAAAGGAAACTTGCCCTCCCGACATGCATATCAAAATCTTAACTTTCTACACAACAACTGATCTCTAAGCTTACATAGCCCAGGCATGCATAACATACAACACTGGCACACCGGCCATAAAAATACACACAAACCATACAGACCATAATACACAGAAGAAAATACAGTCCGGAAGCGGCAAAATAAGCAAAATGAGACCCCCAGGCTGACAACTACTAGATCTGCATGGCCCTGTACACCGTCTAACCCGGAAGTTGAGACCCACTAGACTCGCCCACAACTGGGTCCTTGCCTTTACCTGGAATGAAGAGAAAACAAGGTGAGTCCAAAAGACTCAGCAAGCTTATAAAGAATTAAAGGACGAATAGAATAGGTGCTAAGAGTAAACCTGCGTCTCAAGGGCATAACAAATCAAAACTCATGCATAACATGCCATGTAATCTCATATACTGTCACAGGTACAAACTGCATAGGTATCAATGCACATATATAGGATCATGGGGCCCAAATAAAGAATACACTAGCACCCAAGTCCTTATCTCTAACCTGCTACTGCATTTAGGGCATACTGTGCCTGTACTACAAGCCAAAGCTCGCCTGGGTAGGAGTGACCACACCCTTTGGCCTGCATAAGCGACCAAAATAAAAACTGGGCAAGCTAAGGCGTCCCTAATAACTCGGTTCGGAAAACCCGACACCGTACAGCTGTATCTCAAAACTGGCGCCAAGTCTGTGCAAATGCAACAAATAAGGGGTGGCGTATTAGACCGAATAGGATACAAAGCCCCCATAAGCCAAGCATCCCGTCAAGCCTCGCCCATATAGGAAATCACATAGAATGAAATGCTCATGTAATGCAGAGGCATAATGAGCACAAATGATGATACATAGCCCCCATAAGCCATGCATCATGCCCTGCTCACCCCGAAGGGAAGACAAATATACAACAACATGCCCATGTCCAAGCACACCAGTCACATGAAACCCCCATATGAATCTCCCAAGCCCATGCATGCATGAGAACTGACAAGATACTAGAAAAAAGAATCACTTGCAAATACTCTCAGCCACAACAACCTCTAACAAGATCCTACCCACGGGTTCTTAGCTTCATTCCAACAAAGGAATAGGAGAGGAAACTAACTCTCCATTGAAACAAGAACAAAACCCAATTTACTACTCACGACCTGATACTATTCACGACTCGGTTACTGTTCATCGATACTTATCCCGACTGATCGTGGTTAAGGACAAGGATAATTTATTAGCAATTATTGAGGATTTAAAGAAACAAAATAGTAAATAAACTAATAGCAGTAATAATAATAATAATAGCATTAATAATAAAAATAATAACAATAATACTGATAACAATAATAATATTAGTTATTATTATTAAAATCAAGAGTATTAAGTATAACTAAAATCCATATTATTTATAAGACTAACAAATAATATAATATATGTTAACACTAGTATTATTTAAATGCTAAATATCCCCCATATTCACCACATAGTGGCTGGATGCAACCCATCTTCACATTACTTATATATATATATACCATTATACTTACACGCAGAGCTTGCCTTCTCCCCCCCATAACCAATTTTCGGCCAAGCTATACCGCTTCAATTCAATGAAAGCCAGCCACCAGCTTTTACATCCAATTAATCAGAATTATATCTAGAGTTCATAGGGGATTTTAAAAGCAAGAGGAGGCTGGCCATTCGGCCAAAACAGAACTGCGTGCATATATATATATGTATATATAAGTGCTCATATATCTATCTACACAAAAACAAGCTCACTGAAACCACTTCCAAGAAATCTATTAGCTAAGGGATGCTGGAAAAACATTCAAAAGATAGAGAAGAAACTCCCACTCGGCTGCCATCTCTCCCATTTATAAACATAAATCCATCATACATATATGTATATATATATATATATACCGAACAGCTGGACTGCCCCAAAGAAAACCCTCACATACCGCCATTCATAACCCTAGAAGAAGAAAGAAGGGAGGAAAAGCTTGCCTAATAAACCTGCCAAGACCGAACAGCAAACCGAAAATCGCCCCTGCTCTGCACTCTTTCTTCCCCTGCTCAAGCAATTTCCTCTGCCTTCCTTTGCTAGCTGAACGCCAAACTCCCTCTATTTCCACCGCCTCTCTTTGATTAGACAATGACTTGGGAACTCGAGAACAAATGATATTATCTGGAACCTACCCCTGCCCGATCAGTAGTGCTCGCGTTTAGATATACATATATGCACACACACTTTATATAACCACATACATAAACACGGCATTACATATCAATAATAATGTTAATAGCAGAAAATACAAATAAATTAATAATAATAATAATAATAATAATAATAATAATAATAATAATAATAATAATAATAATAATAATAATAATAATAATAATAATAATTTCAATGATAATATAGTAGTAGAAATAATAATGATAATAATATTATTAATATTGATATTAGTATGCATACACAGTATAATTAAAATCCACTAACACATGACAAATTTTAATTAATAGATCTAACACCTTAAACTATCAAAGCATAGATAAAAAAAAAAAAAACTTAAAAACAGTAAATTTCGGGTCACTACAAAACAACAATGCAATGATAATAAAACACAACCAATACATGATTAAGTGTTCTAACTACTAACAATAATGGACTAAATTGATGTAATGATTATAAAATTTATCCAAAAATACCGGTAAAATTTTTGAACAATAATTGTTTTTTGGACTATTGGATAACTGGGAAAAATCCCATGCCAAAAAAGAAAAAAAAAACCATTTTAATAAAAGAAATCGGGTTTTGTGGGGTCACTAAACCTGATTTTTTAATAAAAATGGATTTTTTTTAGCTTTTTTGTTTTTCTATTCGCCATGGAATTTTTTGAAGTTAACCAATAAAAAATGATGTCTTTTTACATATTTTGACTTAATTGAATTTATAATTCACAATAAACAACAATGCAATGATAATAAAGCACAACCAATACATGATTAAGTGTTCTAACTACCAACAGTATTGGATTAAACTGATGTAATGATTATAAAATTTATCAAAAAATATAAATATAATTTTTAAACAATAATTTATATTTTGGATTATTTGATAACTTGGAAAAATCCCATGGCCAAGAAAAGAAAAAAAAAACTCAGAAAAACAATTTTAATAAAATAAATCCGGTTTTGTGGGGCCACAAAACCTAATTTTTTACAAAAATGGATTTGTTGATCTTTTGTTTTTTTTTTTTTTTATGCCATGGGATTTTTTAAAGTTAAACAATAAAAAATGATATCTTTTTACATTTTTTGGCTTTATTAAATTTATAATTCACAATAAACAACAATGTAATGATAATAAAACACAACCAATACCTGATTAAGTGTTCTAACTACTAACAATATTGGACTAAATTGATGTAATGATTATAAAATTATCCAAAAATACAAGTATAATTCTTAAACAATAATTTATTGTTTGGACTATTGGATAACTTAGAAAAATTCCATGCCAAAAAAGAAAAAAAAAAGATCAAAAAAACCATTTTAATAAAAGAAATCACGTTTTGTGGGGCCACTAAACTTGATTTTTTAATAAAAATTGATTTTTTGATCTTTTTAGTTTTTTTTTTTGCGCCATGAAAATTTTCAAAATTAACCAATAAAAAATGAAGACTTTTTACATTTTTCGACTTAATTGAATTTATAATTCACAATAAACAACAATGTAATGATAATCAAACACAACCAATACATGATTAAGTGTTCTAACTACTAACAACTTTGGTTGGCTAACTTGGAAAAATCTCATGGCCAAGAAAAGAAAAGAAAAAGATTAGAAAAACTGTTTTAATAAAAGAAATTGGGTTTTGTGGGGCCCCTAAACCTGATTTTTTAATAAAAATGGGTTTTTTGATCTTTTTTTTTTTTGCCCATGGGATTTTTCAATGTTAACCAATAAAAAATGATGTTTGTTTACATTTTTTTGCTTAATTGAATTTATAATTCACAATAAAAAATAATGTAATGATAATAAAACACAATCAATTCATGATTAATTGTTCTAACTTCCAAACATTGGATTAAATTGATGTAATGATTATAAAATTTATCCAAAAATACAAGTTTAAGTTTTAAACAATAATTTATTTTTGGGACTATTGGATAACTTGAAAAAATCTCATGGCCAAGAAAAGAAAAGAAAAAACTCAGAAAAACAATTTTAAGAAAGAAATCGGGTTTTGTGGGGCCACAAAACCTGTAATATCCAAAATAATAATAATAATAATAATAATAATAATAATAATAATAATAATAATAATAATAATAATAATAAAAATAATAATAATAAAAGTGTAAACTAAATTTAGTTAATTAATTAATTTAAACTAATTAATTTGTGTTAAAATTTGAGGCGGTGCGCGTGTGTTGGTGTGCTAAACATCAAATGTGTCTCTCATTGAAGCTTCTTGAAGCTTCTGGCCGAATAGAGAAACAGAGGAATGAGGGAGATGGCCGAATCGGCCAAGGCAGCTAGCTGGTGGCAGAGAGATCAGGAGAGAGAGAGAGAGAGAGATAGAAGGAAGGAGTGGCTGGCGGCCATGGAAGGCTGGCCGAGCTTTGCTCGGCCATGGCAGCAGCCGGTGGGGAGCGACGAGAGCAGCGGCAGTGGCAGCAGGCGCGGTGGCGCGTGGAGGCCTGCTAGGGGCGGGCGAGGGCGGTGCTGGTCGAGGCGGCGGCCTATGGAGCTCGGCCGCGCCACTGGTGCGCTGGTTGCAGGAAGAAGAAGAAGGAGGCAGCAGCCGCGGGGAAGAAAGGAAGAAGAAGAAGAAAAGAAAGAAGAAAAGAAGAAAGAAAGGAAAGGAGAAGAAGAAGTGAGTTGCAGGAGGAGGAAGACGCAGGGAAGAAGAAGAAGAAGAAGAAGAAGGAAGGTGAAGAAAGAGAAGAAAATAAAAGAAAAGGAAGAAATTAAGGAAAAATAAGGGATTTTGGAATTATTTCGGTATGGAAAGTGACCAGGTACGTGAGTAAAAATTAATAGAAGCATGTTATGTTTAAATTATAAATTTTTCGCTATTAAAATTAATTAATTTGAGTCTCGAATGTGTTATTTGCTAGGAAATGATTTAATTTACATCGGGAGCTCGAGTGAGGTTAGAATCAGCTGGTTTCAGGCAAGCTCCTCACCCTCTCCTCGTGTTCTTTAATTCCCGTGATAGACTTCGTAGTTTCTTGTATTTTATCATCTCCCTTACTCTAATTCGGCACCTAACCTTATTTGTTAAACTATTATTCATTTGTTTTAATTTAAATTAAAACCAAGACTTCTAAAGTTTTATTTGTTGAGCGCTTATGGGGGTTTGTACCGCCTCCACTTTTTTTGGGAATGATGCTGTACTCACCAGGGGCTAGGTTCTTAGCTGTTCGGGTATTATTACTGGATTTTTGGTTATTTATTGGCTAGAGCGGTTGTGCAGCGGGGGCAAGGATTGGCTGTTCGGTGACGGTGCGACTGTTGTACGGTCTATCTTAGGTCGTTGGCTGGTCTCTCCTAGTCACGGACTGCTAACCAGTGCCAGGCACTGCTAATTAGCTCTGCCGTTATGTGATTATAGCATGCCTGTTTTTATTTTATTCTTGTTACATGGTTTGATGTGCACATGGGTACGGGCTGCATGTTGGGATTATCATGATTTGGTTATGCTTGGTCACGGACATTTTAGTTTGGTTAGGTTGCATCCAGCATGGGCATATGCATCGTGTGTGGTTTACTATGTGGGCGGAGCATGGCCTGATGCCTGGATGTATGGGCGCCTTGTATCACGTTGATGCTCACTACGCCATTGTATTTTTATGTGCATTGCATGGCTACTGGTAGTTATTAGTTCTCAGACGGGAGTACCGTTCCGAGGGAGCCTATGGCTCGGTTGTCGGGAGTACCGACGGGGACAGGCGACAAGAGTACCGGCCCGGGATCGCGAGCGCAGGTTTGTGGAGATATTTGTTGCCTTTCAGGGCAGCAGCAGGTTGGTATGGGACTTGGGTGCCGTGTGTCTTGTGTGGGCCCCAAGGACCGGTATGTGTTTTTATTTTGCTATGCTATTGTATTGTAGCGTCTCATGACTTGTGTGTACCTGGGGGTTTATTCTGGGGAGAGATTTCTGATTTTGTGTAGCCTTCAGCCTTTCTTTCCTTACGCTTGCTGAGTCTCTCGACTCACCTTGTTTTCCATCATTCCAGGTGGTGGCGATGTGGGCCATGGCAAGGGAGTCAGCTTTTAGTGGTAGAGTCGGTATGGTGTATAGGCAGTCCCGTCAATCCCTGTCAACTCTGATGTCTGAGTATGATTTACTCTATTATTCTGTACTGTGCCAGGTCTTTCCTCGAGTCACCTGTATTTCAGCACAGGAGTCTGTGTTTATTTATTTATCATATGACCGCCGTGTTAGCGAGGTACCCGTAGTGCATGCATGTGTTTTGCTTTGCTTCTGCTGTCCTTATTTTCGTATATGCATGCCAGGGTGATTTCTGTTTTGTGTTCATTCTTTTTCTCCTCCCGTAGGCGCTCCCGTTCGGGTAGTCCGAGTGGTTGGAGATATCCGGGCGAGGGTGCTTACAGAACCTAATTTTTAATAAAAATGGATTTGTTGATCTTTTTTTTTTTTTTTTATGCCATAGGATTTTTTAAAGTTAAACAATAAAAAATGATATCTTTTTACATTTTTTGGCTTTATTAAATTTATAATTCACAATAAAAAATAATGTAATGATAATCAAACACATTGGCTAACTTGATGTAATGATTATAAAATACATGATTAAGTATTGTAACTACTAACAATATTGAACTAAATTGATGTAATGATTATAAAATTTACCCAAAAATACAAGTATAATTTTTAAACAATAATTTATTTTTTGGACTATTGGATAACTTGGAAAAATTCCATGCCAAAAAAGAAAAAAAAAAGATCAAAAAACCCATTTTAATAAAAGAAATCACGTTTTGTGGGGCCACTAAACCTGATTTTTTAATAAAAATGGATTTTTTGATCTTTTTAGTTTTTTTTTCGCCATGAAGTTTTTCGAAGTTAACCAATAAAAAATGAAGCCTGTTACATTTTTTTGGCTTAATTGAATTTATAATTCACAATAAACAACAATGTAATGATAATCAAACACAACCAATACATGATTAAGTGTTCTAACTACTAACAACTTTGGATTAAATTGATGTAATGATTATAAAATATACCCAAAAATACAAAAATAATTTTTAAACAATAATTTATTTTTGGAACTATTGGCTAACTTTGAAAAATCCCATGGCCAAGAAAAGAAAATAAAAAATCAGAAAAACTATTTTAATAAATGAAATCGGGTTTTGTGGGGCCACTAAACCCGGCCAGGGTTTTGTTGGTCACAAAACTTGATTTTTTAATAAAAATGGATTTTTTGATTTTTTTTTCTGGCCATTGGATTTTTCAATGTTAACCAATAAAAAATGATATATTTTTACATGATTAACTGTTCTAACTACTAATAATATTGGATCAAACTGATATATTGATTATAAAATTTACCCAAAAATACAAGTATAATTTTTAAACAATAATTTATTTTTGGAACTATTGGATAACTTGGAAAAATCCCATGGCCAAGAAAAGAAAAAAAAAAGATCAGAAAAACTATTTTAATAAAAGAAATCGGGTTTTGTGGGGCCACAAAACCTGAGTTTTTAATAAAAATAGATTTTTTGAATTTTTTTTTTTTGGCCATGGGATTTTTCACAGTTAACCAATAAAAAAAGTATATCTTTTTACTTTTTTGACTTAATTGAATTTATAATTCACAATAAATAACAAAGAAATGATAATAAAATACAACCAATACATGATTAAGTGTTCTAACTACTAACAACATTGGATTAAATTGATGTAATGATTATTTTTGGGACTATTAGATAGCTTGGAAAAATCCGATGGCCAAGAAAAGATAAAAAAAAAAATCAAAAAACCATTTTATTAATAATTGAATAACAAATTTTCAATTATTTAATAATACATATATATTTTAATTTTTTAATTATTTTTATTTAGTCCTTTTTATTATTATATATGTAATATTTTTACATATATATATTTAATAATAAAAAAATGAAGGGAGGAACCGCGAGACCCAACTAGTTATTAAATTATTAAAAATAATTGTATTTATTTGAAAATAATGATAATTTAATAGGCTAAAATTTATTATTATAATTAAGATTTGTAATTATTATTACAATTGAAAAATAAAATAATAATCATTGAATAACAATTTTTCAGTTATTTATTTAATAATACATATATATTTAAAAATTTTAATTATTATTATTTAATTAATTTTATTTATATGTAATAATACATATATTTATAAATAAAAAAGAGATGGGGGACCCATCGTGGGTTCAAGACCCACCCAGTTATTAAATTATTAAAAAATAAGAATTAGTAATGAGGAATAATAATAATACTTTAATAGTTAAAAATTTATTATTATGATTATGAGGGGTTTCTCCAGTTTGCCTGTGAGGTAAAATAGAAATTCAATCTTTTTGTTTCGTATTGAGGGTAATTTGGTAATTTATTGTCTTTATTTTTATTCTTAATTTTTAATTAAAGTGGGGAGTTGAAAAGTCAAAGGTTGGGGTCAAAAGTGGTAAAGTGGCTATTTTTTGCAACTATTTGTTTATAGGGGTAAAAATGTTTTTTTTGTCAAAAAAAAGGGCTAAAAACGAATTTTGTACTTGTGGGGGGTTATTTTTTGCAATTTCCACGATGGAAAATTGATGATCTAGAAGAACTGTTCCATTCAGATAACTTGCTGCCCAAGTATTTTAGATTAAATTAAGAAATTCAACCAAAAAAAAAATCTAAATTAGGCCAAAAGGCTAAGGGTGTGTTCTCTTTACTTTTCAATTTTCAGTTTTGAGTTTTGAATTCATTTTCAGTTTTCTGTTTTGATACTTTGTTTTTAGAAAATTGAAAACGCGTTCTTTTTGTCATTTTGAAAAATTATTTTTCAAAATAGAAAATTAGAAAACGCGTTCTCTTTGAAATTTTGAAAATATTTTTTTAATGATATTTTATTCAATAAATTTGATTATTAAGTAAATTATAAATATTTAATGTTAATATATTATTAAAAAATATATATACATTTTAAAGTTAATGAATTTTATAATATTTTTTCCCATTACAATAATAAAATATGAATAAATAAATAAATAAATATGTTTTGATTTTGAGTTTGTTTTGGATAAAAACACTTAAAATAACTTTTTGTTGTTTTGAGTTTTCTTTATAATTTTTTTTTTGTTTTCAAAAATACATTTTTAAAAACAGCAAAGAGAACGCGTTTTTATTATTTTAGAAAATTAAAAACTAAAAATGATTTAAAAACAGTAAAGAGAACGCAACCTAATTAATTTAATTTGTCCACGTAACAATTCGCCCCACATTACATTACATTACTCTGCCAACAAAGTCATTAAAAAGGATTGAAGTCGTTTAACAATTATAAATCAATTGTTTACTCTCCCATCTCTCTCGAGGACGCTTGGTACAGAAGAGATTTTTAAATTTTTGAGATTTATAATTTTTGTTCTTAAAAATTTTTTGATTCTCAAAATTTATACAATTTTATATTTGGTTAGATTTAAACATTCTCAGAAATGTTAGTATTCTTTTCTGAAAATTTATATTTTTTTTTCTAAAATTACCTTTATTTAATTTTTTATTTAAAAATGATAAATTCTTTCTATTATATAAAATATTGAGACCCACAACATCTTTAGGAATAGTAAAAAAATATCATTTTTTATACATTATGTATATATATGCGTGTGTATATATATATAATATTTTATAATAAATAATATATAAATATATATACATATATGTATATATATAATATAAACAATATAAATATATTATATATTATATGTATAATATATAATATATAATATGTTTGTATGGGATTATAAAAGGGTAAGGGATGTTTTAATTTTTTTCTTTGCTAAAAACATTCCTAAATCTATGAGAAATTTGGATTTCCAACCTCTCTCATGAAATTTTTTTTGTGAAAAAGTTGCTTAAAAATCATTCACATGAATATTATTTTTCAGGATTTTTTTATAAAAAAATTATACCAAATATGGGAATATAGATTCTTAACCTAATATTTTCAGAAATCTTAAAATTTCTCATGTAATGTAAGCCCCTTAATGGAGAAAGTCTCTCTCTTTCTTTTTTTTTTAAATAATAATTTTTAATTATAATTCTTTTAATATAGGTGTTTAATGGAGATCCGATGTCTGGTTCCTTTTCACACATGGGTTTAGCAAATTGCCGTCAAGATGGGAGGTGTGATTTGAATGTAATATATATACCATAGTTTTTTGATTGGTGTTTGGCTTAATTAATATTAAACCCCAAATATTCAAACAAGATAATCTTCAACTTAAGATGCCATCTCAACAGTATTATCAACTTGTATACTTTTTTAAATATAGTTGTACTTTGTTTTTTGAAAATAAATAATTAATTAATTATAAGTTTTTGTATGGTTGCTGATTGATAATTTTTAAACTATATTTTTATTTCTAAGAGGATCGTAAAAAAAGGGTATTTTTCGAAGGACTGAAATTTAACATAAATTAAAATTTACTGTGCTGTCAAAGTCCAAATTAATTTTTTGTTCCATAGTATTCACCATCATCTTCTTCCTCCACCACGTGATCGAAGAGGTAAATCCCATTTTCTCCAATTCCTTAAAGATAACATACAATTAAGTCAATGGTCAAGAGCCCTTAGCAGTCTCCAAAAGGAAGGTGGACTGATGATTAGAAGAAACTCAACACCTTTTTTCATAAGGGAGTGACTAAAATCCAAAGATTAAGAATCCTAGGCCATTCCAAAGACGAAAGTGGACTAATGGCTAGAAGAAACTCAATACCCTTCTCTGCGAGAGAGTGGTTAAAATCTAAGAGTCAAGAGCCCTAGACTGTCCCCAAGTTGAAAGTGGTCTAATGGCTGAAAAAAACTCAACACCCTCCTTAGCGAGGGAGTGGCTAAAATTCAAAGGTCAAGAGCTTTACTTCATCTCCAAGACGAAGTTGGACTAATGGCCAGAAGAAACTCAACACCCTCATTTGCGAGGAAGTGGTTAAAATCTAAGGGTCGCCCTAGGCCATCCCTAAGACGAAGGTAGACTAATGGCCAGAAGAAACTCAACATCCTTCTCTGCGAGGGAGTGACTAAAATCCAAGGGGTTAAGAGTCCTAAGCCGTCTCCAAGACGAATGTGGACTAATGGCCAAAAGAAACTCAATACCTTCCTCCGCGAGGGAGTAACTAAAATCCAAATGTCAAGAGTCCTAGGCTATCCCCAAGACGAATGTGGACTAATGGCCAAAAGAAACTCAAGACCCTCCTTCGCTAGAGAGTGACTAAAATCCAAGATTCAAGAGCCCTAGATCGTCCTCAAGTCAAATATGAACTAATGGCTGGAAGAAACTCAACACCCTCATCTGTAAGGGAGTAACTAAAATCCAAGGATCAAGAGTCCTAGTGCGTTCCTAAGTTGAAGGTGGACTAATGGCCGAAAGAAACTTAACATCCTCCTCTATGAGGGAGTGACTAAAATCCAAGGGTTAAGAGCTCTAGGTCATCCCCAAGTCGAAGCTGGACTAATGGCTGAAATAAACTCAACACTCTCCTCAGCATAGGAGTGACTAAAATCCAAGGGTCAAGTGCCCGAAATTGTCCCCAAGTCAAATGTGGACAAATGGCCGAAAAAAAAAGAATAAAAAGCTCCATAGAGGAGCTCCCCCCTGGCCAAGCTCGGCCTTGAGGCCAAGCCAAATCTGGCCATTGAGGCCAAGCTTGATGCTCGGCCATGGCCAAATCTAGCCATGGTCGATCGGCCAGGCCGAGCTCAGTTAGAGCCGAGCAAGGCTGAGTTCGGCCTCAAGGTTGAGCTCGGTGCACGACCATGGCCAAGCAATGCCCAGCCTCCTTTTGGTCGAGTTTGGCCAAGGCCTGGCTAAGCAAAAAATAAAAATAAATAAATAAAAATAAAAAATATAAGAAAAAATAAGAGAAGTAAAAGAGAAAGGGAAAAAAACTAATTTCAAAAGTTGGGAGCGTTAATCTTATACTTCAGAAGTAAAAGAGAATGGGAAAAAAATTAACTTCAAAAGTTGGGAGCGTTAATCTTATACTTAAAAATACTACTGTACACGTCGAGAAAGTCCATACTTAGATGATCTCAAGAGCTAGGCTACTCCTTGTCCCAACATGATTCTTGAAGTCGGCTCAAAGAGTAGGGGCAAGTGATGAGATATTATATAAATTACCAAAAATACCCCTTGCACACTAATAGCCCCGCTTACCACGTGGATCTCCTAAGAAACTGACACATGGCAAGCACTAGCAGAAAATCTAGAGTGGAGTCCAGAAAATCTGAATTCAACTAGGCGACTCATGCCAACTTTATCGAAATTCTCGAGAATTGTGCTCGACCACCTTAAGTTTTATCTCGAATACGCTATAACGGTCTCACTTATAAAAAGCAAGGGCTCTCTCCAGGTATGGACAAATTCTCCAACTTTTATATTTTCTGAGACTCGTATTTACTCTACTAACTTGAGCATCGGAGTCTACCCTAGGGAATCCCATCCTCGTCACTCTGTTGTCCTGCAAGTTGTATTCTTGAGGCCCAACATACCCAAGTCCGAATCTTCCACTCATGAGGTCCACTTGTCGAGACGACACATGGTGGTCAATTTCACAGATCATCATCAGATATAAAAAATAGGTTGGAGTTGGGACAAGAAAATCAAAGCGGAAGTGTAAATCATGAATTATAATATATAAATTTTTATTAAATGAGACTATATTCCATTACATTGGTTCTCCTAAATTCTAAATTTTTTATGTATTTTGCTAATTATTATAGCTTAAGTCAACCCTAATCATAACATTATAAATGGGTAAATTGCAAACAACGCTTTTGAGGTTTGGTGAATTTGTAAGGAATTTCTTGACCTTTGAGAAATACTAATAACAACGATTTTGTTAAATAAATGAATAAAATGATCAATCTATTTTTTATTTTCTCTTATATCTTATTTGATTAAAAAATAAAAAATAAAGTTAAACTAAAAAAATTAATTGACTGGACATAACCTACTAGGTTTGTCACAACAAATTGTGATGAACCCAAGTAAATTTATCGTTGGCTTGTGATGAATAGAGAGAGAATAAGAAAAAAAAAAGTCTAATAAAACTTAGATATTTCGTCAAACCCAAATTACAAAGAAAGAAGAAAAAGAAGCGTTTGATGGAATCTATATTTAGGTCCAACCAAACCTAGAACACATAGAAAGAAAACTCAATAAAAGAAGAAGATGATGAAGAAAATAGAACATAATCCAAGAAAAAAAAAAAGAAGAAGAAAGAGAGAGAGTCTTATCCTTTCAAGTTGTCATTACTCATGGTCGTCACTAGTCATTTGAAGAGAGAGGGAACCATACTAAATATTTGAAATGAGAGAGAAATGTAAATGAAAAATGAAGAAAAAGTGTTAAATATAAGGGTATTTTAATATTTAAATGAAGTTAATTACTGATAAGAAAAAAATTACAATATTATGTTAAATCTCAAGGATATCTTTTGTATTTTTCTAAATGTAAAAAGTACTTCTTTTTTTTTTTTTTTTTGTAATTACCCTATAAATTTCAAAAATAGAGGAAAGGTTTTCTCCTTCCAAAAAATAATTTAATTTAGTTTGAATTATAAACAAACTATTATTTATGAAATGACCTTCAATTTTTTTCAAATCAAACCGAACCGGCTAATGGACACCCCACCCCTACCCTACATAATATAGTAGGCTAAGCTCCAAACCAATTAGATAGCAAAAAGCATTGTGGAGACATCTTTAATTAATTGCAGCATTTTGTTGAACAAGGACCATTAGGCAATGGATATTCCCACTAAAAGACGAGTCCTACTTTATAAGATAAACAACAATTCTCCGTAGAGCCAGCCCTAGCCACTTAAGATTGACATCTACCATCTTCTTTCTTCTTTCTTCTTTCTTCTTTCTTCTTCTAATTTTTTTTTTTTATGTATATGTAAATATATAAAAGTCAAAAACCCATTAGTTAAATATTCGATCTTTGGACTGCAGGAAGAGCTAAAAGCAAGCACAGAATGGACCCTTAAACCCACTAAATCACAAAAGAATAATTAATCCCACTAGCAAAATGGATGGCTTCCATGGCCACCAATAGTGTTCTCTTTGTGGAGGAAATTAATCATAAACTTATCCCCAATCCTATCATATATTAACCAAACAATTAACAGTGAGATTAGATTTAATTCTTTTTCGAGTTGTGGCAACCTTAATACAGTTCAACCAACTTTGATTTGTTTTTGGCTTGCGTGTAATTGTACAATTTTATTTAAAAAATAAATTCGTATGAAGTGGGATTTTTTTCTTAATTATTTTTTATTTACTATAATATCAACAAAATAACATTGTATAATAGTTATAACGAATATTTTTGAATTGTCATATGATATTGGTGAATATATGGAGAATAAGAGGCCATAGCCCTTTTTATTGAATGCCATAATAACTCCAATTAATCTTGGCTATATATATAGTTTTGTTGTTGTTTGGTAGTAGTGGATGTGGATGTAGTGTCCTTATCAGCATCCATAAACACATGCAATCAGATCTTGGCAGTAACACTATGGGGTTTTACATTGAGCAATTGTCAATAATATGAGCAACAACATCAACAATAATCCTTTTGGGCATTGTACGTCCCAAAGGCAACCTTTTATTCTGCGTAACTTCTCGAACATCCGATGGCACCATACTATCAATACCGCTCATCCGATCTGAACTCTCTTATTGAATTCAAAAGGTTAAAAAGTGTTATTAGTGAAGCTCCAAATACGGCATCATTTTCTGGCAGGGGCTGGAGGGTCTTTTGGCAACCCCTATGGCTGCCCAAAACGGCAGCGTTTTGGGCCCAAGGTGGAGGGCCAAAACGGCAACCTCCCTACCGTTTTGTTTGGCGTGCTGGTTCTTGTCTTTTAGCCTGCCTCTCTTCCGATCGTCGATGCTCTGCTCTTTCCTTTGTACGGCACGATCTCCATCGCTTGAGTCGCCTTTATATCAGCTTCAATCTCCTCGGGATCAGGAGAGCGACAACCTCCGATTATCTGTTGCATTAGGGTTTGTTCTGATTATTCTTCTGTTCTCATTCTCGTAGTTTTGGATGTTCTCTGTTTTTGCT
Organism: Diospyros lotus; assembly: GCF_014633365.1. Taxonomy (NCBI): domain Eukaryota; kingdom Viridiplantae; phylum Streptophyta; class Magnoliopsida; order Ericales; family Ebenaceae; genus Diospyros; species Diospyros lotus. The sequence goes on along the minus strand of NC_068346.1, from coordinate 7,098,641 downwards.
CTATTTTCTAAGTTGTAAGCCTCTAACCTTAGATTGTGGTTATGGGGTCGAGCTAATGTTTTCAGAGGGTTATTCTTTGTACAGTGAGATCAGAGAGTTGTTGTTTTTGGGTGTTGTAATCGGAGGCTCGCTGGCTGTGTAAAACTTTTATCCCTATAGTGCAGTGAACTCCCTTTGTCGGAGCTCAACGTGGACGTAGCCCTCGTTAATGGGTGAACCACGGTAAATCTCTTGTGTTTATATTGTGTTCATTTTTATGCTTGTGTATGGTTCTCTGTCCATTCTTTTGTATATGTTTTTGGGTCGCTGCTATTTGAGTATTAAGGGGGTTGATTAGGGTTGAGTTTTTTGACTCCTTCCAACAGTGGTATCAGAGCCTTTTATACTCACGGTACCTTTGACTGAGGTTTGTCTCGATTAGGGTTTACTGGTGTGGTGTTGTCTGTCTTGGATTCCTAGGGTTTATTGTAAGTCTCTCGTCGGTCTATTATTTTTTGCTGAGTGAGTCTGGTCAGTGTCTAGGGTTTCCTAGGGTACCTTCGTGCAAAGCGAAGATGACATCAACCCGATTTGAAATCGGCACATTTGATGGTAAAAGCGATTTCGGTAGTTGGAAGAAAAAGATGAGAGTTCTGCTCTCTCATCATAAAGTGCTTATTGCACTAGAATCCAACGAAGAGAAATGGACAGCAGAACAGCTCTCAAGAGCTGATGAGGTAAGGGAAAAAACATTCAATCTTATTTTTCTGCATCTTGGTGATAGTGTTATACGTAAAGTAGATGGCATGAATACCCCTCTTGAATTGTGGAATAAACTAGATTCATTATACTCTGTTTTATCTGCTCCAAATTTAGTTTATTTAAAGGGTATGCTATTTAACTATAAGATGAATGTCTCTAGATCTATGGATGAAAACATAGATGAGTTTACCAAACTTAGTTTATTACTAAGAGGTACTGATCAAGCCCTTGGTGATACCAGTGAGGCTATGATTCTTTTAAATTCTCTGCCTGATGAATACAATGTGGTTAAACATGCTTTACAGTATACTGGTATTGTGCCTAGTTTAGACCTTGTTATCTCAGGAATTAAGGCAAGAGAATTAGAATTAAATGCATCTAAGAAACCAGCTAATAACCTGTTTGTTAAAGGTAAATCTGATAAGAGAAACAACATAGGAAACAGTAACCAAACTGTAGGCTTAGGTTTTAAGGGTAAGGGTAAAAAGGGTAAGCAAAAGCCTAAATGGAAATGCTACCATTGTGGGAAAAAGGGTCATATAAAGAAATATTGTTATGACTTGCTAAAGAAACAAAAACAAGGGGGGGATGCATCGGTAGCTGCAAGCAGCTCTAATAACCTAGCTGAAGTTCTTACTGTTTCTAGCTCAACTGTTGTTAATGAATGGATAATGGACTCGGGTTGTTCATTTCACATGTGTCCAAACATTGAGTGGTTTCAAAATTTTAGTAACAAAGAAACATGAACTGTTTTTATGGGTAACAATCAATCTTGTTGTATTCAAGGCATGGGTGATATATCTTTGAAAGTTCATGATAACAAGATTAAGATTCTTACAAATGTTAGATATGTGCCTGGACTAAAAAGAAATCTCATATCTCTTGGAACCTTAGATGAATTAGGTTATTCTTATAAAGTAGAAAAAGGGAATATGCATGTCTTTAAGGTTAAAAGGTTAAAAAGTGTTATTAGTGAAGCTCCAAATATGGCATCGTTTTCTGGCAGGGGCTGGAGGGTCTTTTGGCAACCCCTATGGCTGCCCAAAACGGCAGCGTTTTGGGCCCAAGGTGGAGGGCTAAAACGGCAACCTCCCTGCCGTTTTGTTTGGCGTGCTGGTTCTTGTCTTTTAGCCTGCCTCTCTTCCGATCGTCGATGCTCTGCTCTTTCCTTTGTACGGCACGATCTCCACCGCTTGAGTCGCCTTTATATCAGCTTCAATCTCCTCGGGATCAAGAGAGCAACAACCTCCGATTATCTGCTGCATTAGGGTTTGTTCTGATTATTCTTCTGTTCTCATTCTCGTAGTTTTGGATGTTCTCTGTTTTTGCTCTATTTTCTAAGTTGTAAGCCTCTAACCTTAGATTGTGGTTATGGGGTCGAGCTAATGTTTTCAGAGGGTTATTCTTTGTACAGTGAGATCAGAGAGTTGTTGTTTTTGGGTGTTGTAATCGGAGGCTCGCTGGCTGTGTAAAACTTTTATCCCTATAGTGCAGTGAACTCCCTTTGTCGGAGCTCAACGTGGACGTAGCCCTCGTTAATGGGTGAACCACGATAAATCTCTTGTGTTTATATTGTGTTCATTTTTATGCTTGTGTATGGTTCTCTGTCCATTCTTTTGTATATGTTTTTGGGTCGCTGCTATTTGAGTATTAAGGGGGTTGATTAGGGTTGAGTTTTTTGACTCCTCCCGACAAAAAGGGAAATAGTGCATAAAGTTGTTCGCAAGGGCCAACTTGATCCCGATACTACCATTTTATTAGACGATGCGCCTGCAAAGAGTGACACCATCACCGATGGAAATCTGCACGATCTCCACCCGATGATCGGAGGCTAGTCGTTTGTTGAGATCAATTATGGCCTTTCTGTAGGGACGAAAAAACTCAGGGACGTCTTCCTCTTCACTTGCAACTATGGAGAACCATAGAGTGTTGTCATATGTAATGACACCTCCTATCTTCACCAATTGCATCGCTTTCTCATGGTAGTTAATGTAGTTATCCTTGTCAGCATCAACAAACACAAAGTCGAAAGCCATTTTGTTTTTGTCCTGCATTAGGAGATCGTTATCTTGAGACTCCTAAGCAGGGGCGGATCTAGGAATTTAGGTTAGGGGCTGAAATTTTAAAAAGTTAATGTAATAATAGACAATTGTATTATTAATCCTAACTGAATGCAGTAGTCACAAAATTAGCAAAAAAATCACTTATAACTTGCTCAAAAAAAAACAGCAGCTTCAACGAATCAATCAACAACAAATCAAGCATAAACAAGTAAAAAAAATATGGCAAAAATAAATAAATAAAAAAGTTACCTATCTCTCAATCGAATGAAGCAGAGGCAGCGAGTAAGGGCGAGGCTAAGAGGCAGAGCAAAGGGCGTCGGGGGGAGCAAGAGGGCGAAAGCCGAGACCCGAGAGGCAACGTCGCAGCCTTGCAGCAGCTAGGGCCGGCAAGAGCGAGAGCGATCGAGGGAGAGCAAGAGAAAAGGGCGAGGGCAAGCGAGAGCAAGAGAGATGAAGAGAGCGAGGGGCCGAGGGCAAGCGAGAGCAAGAGGCAGAGAGCGAGGGCAAGCGAGAGCAAGAGGGGCCGAGGGCGAGCGCGAGCAAGAGAGATGCAGAGAGCGAGCGCGAGCGAGAGCAAGAGGGGCCGAGGGCGAGCGCGAGCAAGAGAGATGCAGAGAGCGAGCGCGAGCGAGAGCAAGAGGGGCCGAGGGTGAGCGCAAGCGAGAGAGATGCAGAGAGCGAGGGGCCGAGAGCAAGCGCGAGCAAAAGAGAGGTAGAGAGCGAGTGCCAGCGCGAGCGGGCGCCTAACGTCGGATGAGAAAGAGAGAGGAGGCAGAGAGTGAGAGGCGGCGAGGGTGAGAAAGAAGTCGAGAGAGGAAGAAGAAATGGAGAAGAGAAGGGTTTCCAGAGGGGAAGTGGGCTAGGTTGAGGGTGGGCTAGGGTGGGTTGGGGTGAATTTGGGGTGGGCTATTACCAAACAATTAAAAATTTTAGCCTATCTAATTAATTTTTCTTATGGGCTGCCCTGGGCTTCAGCCTAGGACAACTCACATGTAGATCCGCCCCTGCTAGTAAGCATATTTGGACACATTTATGTACGTAGATATTGCATGATACAACACAAATGACAATCTGCATGAACTAATTCTATACCTTAAACCACATCTATCCATATCCTCTCAAAGGCCTACATATCCCACGACAATGGCAAATAAAAATATATTCAAGAACTTAAGGGTTTCTCCATTTTCAGATTGGGGAAAAAAAAAAATTCTAAGTGGAACTTAATACTTACATTCCTCAACATTTCATCCAGAACAGAAAGGGCATCTGATTGTATGAAGTTGATCTTATGCTCCACGCCGGCCTTCTGAATAAATGGCAGTCCAACTTCGTAAGCTTCTCGGTCTGGATCTATTGCCACTATCTATAGAAAAATAAAGAAGTTTCACAAGATAAGAAGTTTTTGTTTTTAGGGGCTATAAGAATGACAAAATAACCTTCGTAAATTTTCTCATAATTTCACAGGTATTGTAACTTAGTTGTTCTAACAGACTAATGTAGAACTAATAAAAAGTGCTAACAGGCCAACTACAATGCAACCGTCTTTGCTTGATGACAAATAACAGTACGTGCACTCGATAAGAAGGCCCAACCTGGCCGTCATTAGGCAAGGCAAGAGCTGTAGCAAGAAGAGAATAGCCTGTGAAAACCCCAATCTCCATTGTCCTCTTGGCATTCATCAGTTTCAAAAGCATTGAAAGTAGTTGTCCTTCATCAGGTGGCGATATAAGCTCCGCTCTACAATTCAAATTGCAAACTTGTAATACAACAATTGAGATCATCAATGAACACAAACTTTGAAAATAATGGACCGCATAATTTTTCCTTTTTTAATAATTTTTCAAATTGAAAAGTACACGAGTTTGAGTAAGCATTACTGAGAAACAAATCCTTCATCATTGCTTCCAGTGAATTTGGAGCTTATGGAAGTTACACGAGTTTGGCCATATTTTCTGAAGGTTGCTTCCCTTATGCCCTTGAGTTCCTGGCACTCTCTTGGGTATGTGCTGGTATCCCAGATGTACTGCCAAAATAATCACTAAAGAAAATGACTAATGACTTAAGCCAAAACTTATGAACTGCTCAACAAGAACATGTATATCAAAAGGAAAAGAAATAAAAATAGAAAGGAAAAGACAGATGAAACAAAAATGAAGCTGCATTGTTTTGAGAATATATGGATGTGCGGTAAGAATTATTGCCATCAAATGATTTTCTATAATTAATATCCCAAAACATCAACTAAATGCACAAAACTTCCAAATAATGGAGATAACAAAACTTGACCATAAAGATACTTGGTTTATTGAAGCTGGCACACTTCTTAGCACGCCCTTCAATACTGTAGGACTAATTCTCTGTAGGACTAATTCCTTCATATCTTAACCATATAAGCAACACATTTTTATCAAAAGATTTTCCATAAAACAAATTTATGAATGTCCTACCAACTTACCATCCATTTTATTCCAACCATTATCAAGAATTAACTTCTCAGTAGTTGTTGAAATCTGAAACCATCTTATTCTTCGTATTTTGTTTATCTTACCATCTAAAATCATAGGTTCACTTGCATATTAAGCTGATATAGTTAGATTAGATCTCTAGTTTGAATTCAAAACTGAGCATCTAAATGCAGCAATACAACATATTGTGATGTGAGGGAATGCACCAAATTATCTAGGATGTTAATGGCTGAACAACTGATATACATGATCTGTCATTTCAAAATGTCAAACATAATTCTTCAGAGCTGTAAATTAACTTGTAACGTACTCAAAATTCTTATATGTAATTAAATAAATAAAGGCCTCTCCAATTTGTTTTCATATTGCAGGCAAGTCTTTCAATTTTGACAAGTCTTACTGTTTGGATAGGATTTGCATTTAAATTGTTCCTTAGCACGGAACCAAAGCCAAAAGAAGTTGTTAATTATGCACAACCAATTACAGTTCTTAATAGGACTGTGATTTGTGTGCCGACCCAATCAGCCGGCAGGGGGCAAAATGGTAATTTGCCCCCACTTGCTTTTTCAACTAGTGGGAGAATCGTAATTTTACATGAATAATATTCCTTCTTAAATATTATTGATCCACTCATGTATAAGATGAAAGGATAGGTACGCAGAATCGCTACCAGTTTCCAGGGAATGGATTAAGAGAAGGATAATGATTTTAGAGTTCAATGCAGTCATCCAACTACATCGGACAAGAGTGGGATGAATATGGTCCGACTGTGTTGACGACTCCATGGAACCAAATTATCATTATCCGTAGAAGACTAGGGAGAATGCTAAAAGAAGACACTAAATGGTGAAAAGCGGTTAACCTTTTGAAGAGCCTCGTTCTTGAAGAGGTTCTTGAAGACTGTATCTTCCATGACTAAGCTGCATAAAGGAACTCTTATTTCGTTAATGAATGCAAACATTCAATTAATAGATAGACAGCTTCATTCAACTTTTAGAAACAAAATTATAGGAATAAAAGCAGAGAGAGAGAGAGGAGGGGGGTGGGGGAGGGACGGACTATCTAAACATGTAACAATTTTTTTTAACCCCCATTAAGTACTCATTTGCAAATTCCACCATCCAAATACTTCAATCATTTACTACTTGGGGGATTCAGAAGTTTCATCTGATCAGTTAGTAGAGAAGTGTCATTCTGATCCACATCCATGTATTCTGATGTTAGTGTCTAATTCTAAATTCTAATTACTATATGAAGTATAGATCCGTAGATATGGATTCGAGCATCTATTTGAGTTCTACAACCAAAATATTGCAAATACACACAAAAGAGCCGAGTATAAAAAAAAGGAACAAAATGGATGATCTCTGCAGCCTTCAATGACAACACCCACGTCAAAAAAATGCCTAAAAAACACTGGGCCGGGAAGTGCAGATTCATTACCATAAGGTCCAGAACTCCCTCCAAGCTAAAATACACCCAACATTCAAGCACTGGGAATTCTATCAATCACACTATATATATGGGCGTAAACTTTACAAAGCCAAACCGAGGAGACCAAACTAAAGCGAGGAGAAAGAGAGAGCCATACCTGACTGCGCTAACCGAGGAGAAGAAGATGTTAGTTAATAAAAGGTTGTAAAAAAGGATTACAAGATCTCAAAGAGACTTTTTATCCAGCACTTGGCAGGCAGAAAGAATGAACTGGAAACTGCCCTTTATTCACTCCACGAACTGGAAACTGCCCTTTATTCAGAGCCTTGTTAGACTTCTGGGTTGTGCAAAATTTGAACCAGATCGGAAAAATCCTTGAGTTTTTCAATTCGATTTCGCAATAACTAGTGATCGAACCAAATCTGTTTTCTTTTTTTTATTATCTTGGAGTGTCCAAGTTTCGCCCAACTAATCTCCAAGGGTTGGTAACCTTCCCCCTATTGCAGCCCCAGATAAATCCAGTTGCAAATACAACCGAGACATACTCGGAGCTGACTCTTAGTATGTTCGCACTCTCTTAGTATCAACCGTTTCAGCTTTTCTACGTTGTCCCCCCAGTAGTACTAAGCTTTTTTAGGACGCTAGTGAGATTCGAACTCCTGACCCTCTCATTAACCTCCTCCTACTTTGTTGTTGCACTATGCTTGTGGGGGCTTAACAAAAGGATTGAAGTCGTTTAACAATTATAAATCAATTATTTACTCTCCAATCTCCCTCCTTAGGGACGGGAGAAGTTTTTAAATTCTTGAAATTTATAATTTTTGTTCTTGGAGATCTTTAATTTTTGGGATTTATGCAATTTTATATTTGATTAATTTTAAATATTTTCAGAAATATTGAGTATTCTTTTTTGAGAATCTTACATTCATATATTTGGTTTAAATGCAACATTCTTGAAAATTCATATTCTTTTTCCAAAATTACCTTTATTTAATTTTTTATTTAAAAATAATAAATTTTTTCTACTATATAAAATATTGGGACCCATAACATCTTTAGGAAATGAAAAAATATCATTTTTTATACATTATGTATATATATGCGTGTGTATATATATAATATATATGTTTGTATATATCTACTTTAATATATAAAATATTTTATAATAAATAATATAAATATATTATAATATATATATGTAACGCCCCGCTCCCATTTACGGTTGTTATTCATGAATAATCAATTAACTATTCACTCACTAAGATAATAATGAAGAGACGGCTATGTTTTAATAAAAAATGTCATAGGTGGAAACTAGGTTTTGCCCTTCCTTCGCTTCACTCAAGGGTTCGGAAACATATCGAAAAGACCCCACGCAAATAAAACCCGAAATCTTGATGAAACGTCATCCTTCTCTAATTCTTAATGAAGAGTTAAAGATAACCTTTCCCAGGATTCGACAAAAATAAACAAATCACACTCGCTTAATTTAACAACGGCATGAGGCCTTAATTATTAGAAAATAAATTCTTGGCCTAATTATTAACTCATTTTCTCATTCTCAATAGCCTTAGAAAAATACTTGGGTTAAACTCCTCTTGAAAATTTTAATAATTTTTTCCTTTAGCCAAATCTTCATTTATTTTCCTTTATTTAATCTCAAAATTTTCACAAATTTCCAGCATTTGAGGAGTAAATTTTTGAAATTCAAATATCAAGTATTCTCATCCCCTTTTTTAAAAAAAAAAATTCAAGAAAAATACTCTTTTATTTCCTTTCCAAAATATAGGAATTTTTCCAGAATTGTCTCAAAATTTACCTTAATTTAATAAATATTTTGGAGGCTCGAACCCCCATTTATTTATTTATATAAACTTGATTTTATTCCAAAAATTTTAGAAATAATGTAAATAAATAAGAAAAAAAATTAAAAACAAAATCACAGTGGCAGCAGCAACCTAGCCGTGCCAGCCACACGCGCGGGCCTCCTTTGCGCTTGCGGGACCGGCCACGCACGCGCACCGCACGCCTGCTGCGCACGGCCGAGCCCGCCGCGGGCCAGCCGTGCGCCAGCTAGCTGCAACAGCCTAGAAATTTTTTTTTTTTAAATCCCACATGCATTCCAGAATTTTTAATTTACAAAAATTAAAAAAAAAAACATAAACCCTTACATTCATCCCAACATAAGGTCATACAACCATGAGATACTTATACAATATACACCAAATTAGGATACATATTCAAGTTTAAACTCCATCAAACTCTTAAACACCATTACAAAATATGAAGTCTATACAACTAGTTTTCCATGCTCATAGCCCTTACCCCTTCCAAGATCCCTTTTCCCTTTGAGCTTTCACCACCTACAAAGAGATCCAAAATGACCTTATGAGCTATTGCTCAGTAAGGGTGCAATGGAAAGTAAATGAGAGCATAAATAACCATATAATGCGAGATGTAATGCAAATATAAGTAGTTCTAGCCTTCACAACCTTTCAAGGTGGAGACTTCAACCAACCCCTTGTTCCCAACTCCTAGTTCTCCTTATGGCCAAAGGTCCACTAGAGTATACAATTGCATATATACTTACAATTACCTATGGGGTCATCCCTTATCTTAACTTTTAGATGTTTTTCAAACGATTTCTTTCAAGTACCTCTTTGGTTCCAACAACCTAAAGAGAATTTTTTTTTTCGAACATTAGAAGATTTCTAAAATTAAGAGATGAGAAGGATTAATAAAACTTCTTCTTTTCTTTTCTAAGAAAACCCAAGTACAAGAATCTTACATTCCTTTCTCTTCTCATATTCTTCTTCTTCTTCTTCTAATTGTATTTTGGACAAGAAATTTGGCATTATATTCCTTCTTCCTCTTTATATTACCTTTCTTTTTCTTTTTCTTTAATTATTTCCATTCCAAAATTTAATCTAAACCCTTGGATTTTATTGGTTTGAGAGAATTAATTTCCACCATTCACTACAAGCACAATTCATGTGCTTAATAAACTTTTAATTTCATCATTTGATTACATAGGATTCAATCTCCACCCTTGAGAAAAAACACAATTCTTGGTAAAAAAAAGTTTTAATCCTAACCAAGAATTTTAAATGAAGATTGAATCTCTACCCTTGAAAGAAGCACAATCCATATGCTTAAAGATAACACCATTTTAGCCCTTGATTCATATCCAAGAGTTATCACATCCATCCATTCTAATCACTTAAAAATTAATTTTAATTATATTGGCAATCTATGCTAATTTTTAAGACTCATTTGTGGCCCTTGGATCACCTCCCATTCCAAGACCATATCTCATCCATTGGATCCATTTTGAACTTTTAATTTTTCTCCAATTTATTTTAATTCTTCAATTTTTTACCATAATTGCATGGCCACCTTCTATTTTCTTTGCATTTTCTTTATGCAACATAATGATGGCTCTTATTAAAGGCAAGAATGACCCATTTTTTTTCTTTTCCTTTTAATTAAATCTTATTTCTCTTTTAATGAGATCTTGCCAAGTGTCACTCAAACAGTTAATTTAGCCATTTCTTATTTCTTTAATACCTCATCTTCTTCATTGAGAACTTGCCAAGTGTTACTATTTGACACGTATTTGGCCTCCAACCCACAATCTTGGTCATCCAATATTTCTCAATAAATTAATCAAAATTAAATCCTTCACATAGGATTTATTTACATATTTTCACCCATAATAATTCTCTTTTAATTGGATAATATCCAAATTATCATATTGCCTTTCCAAAGGCATATCAAATTTATAAACTTCTATTAGCTAATTTAGGACAATTTTGGAACGCTACATACCTCTATTTTTATAATTTATTTAATTAAATTCACACTCACACCTAGGGTGTTACAATATGTTTATATTTAATAAATAATATATAAATATATATACAATACAAATATATTATATATATAATTATCAACTTTCAGAATTGGTCGACTATGATTTATCGGCCTGTTCTGATAGAATGATCACCAACACAAGGGGAAGAAAACAATAGCACAATCAACAAACAATACGCGAAAATTCTTACGTGATTCAGCCGGAATGATGCCTAGTCCACGACTGTTCTCTGATAATTTTGGCAGAGTAACATTATGTATTTTTTCCATGTCTGTACAATGATTTTTGACCCCCTATTCATAGTGTGGGGCATTTACAAGTTACAAAAAGTTCAAAATAGTAGGGCCACGTCGTGAGGGACAATGTGTCATTATCTCCATAAAATCGAGAGAAAAAGTTCGGCACCATTTGGGACTTGGTTTATCACGGACAAGACAGGCAGACATCATCTCCGATTATTTTGCTTCGTGGTTTTCTTTGCGAGCAGATCAGATCGACTAACGAGCTAAAGGCATCAGTAGGAGCTCGCTTGCTATCGCGATTTGAGCTCGTGCTTTAACATTGTACGAGCTCGCTGAGATGCTCTTCGATCTTAGGCCCATTGGGCTTCGAGTGGCTAGGGCTCAATCATTGGATTATTCTCAACCCAAAGCAGTCCAAACAATAGCCTAAGCCGGTTTGGAAAATGCACGTAACAATAATATATATAATATGTTTGTATGGGGTTATAAAAGAGTAAGGAGTGTTTTAATTTTTTTTCTTTGCTAAAAACATTCCCAACTCTATGGGAAACTTGGATTCCCACCCCTCCCTCATGAAAAATTTTTTGTGAAAAAGTTGCTTAAAAATAATTCACATGAACCCTATTTTTTAGGATTTTTTTTTTAAAAAAAAATTATACCAAATGCCCACTTAATGAATGTAGAAAGTCTATCTCTTTCTCTCTTTTTTTTAAAAAAAGATTAATAATTTTTAATTATAATTCTTTTAATATAGGTGTTTAATGGAGATCCAATGTCTGGTTGCTTTCACACATGGGTTTAGTAAATTGCTGTCAAGATAGGAGGTGTGATTTCAATATAATATATATACCATAGTTTTTTGATTGATGTTTGGCTTAATTAATATTAAACCCTAAATATTCAAACAAGATAATCTTCAACTTAAGATGCCATCTCAACAGTATCAACTTGTATACTTTTTTAAATATATAGTTGTACTTCGTTTTTCCAAAAAAATAAATAATTAATTATAAGATTTTTTTTTTTTTATGGTTGGCGATTGATAATTTTTAAATTATATTTCTATTTTCACGATTTTGTAGAAAAGAGTATTTTTCTGCGATGGAGATAAAAAGAGGACTGAAATTTAACATAAATTAAAATTTAATAATTGTGATTACACAAATAAAAATATAATAATCTTTTTTATAAGATAAAAATTTTATTTACCGTAGTGGAGGTCAAAGTCTAACGTGCTATCAAAGTCCAAATTAATTTTTTCTTTTATAGTCTTCACCATCATCTTCTTCCTCCACCTCATAAGTCAATTTTTTGGATGAATCAAATCTTTATAGACCTCGGTTTGTGATTGAAATATAACTCAAGTCTATATCACCACTTATTGATAGTCTAAAATAAAAATTGGGTCATAAGCCTATTAATCATTTCTTTAGAGGAAAAATGGGTTAAAGTCTATTTGTTCAAGAAATGAAAAGCTCGACCCACTTTTTTGTTTTGCCCTAGTTGTCTACATATAAAAGGTCTTGGAGACTCTATCTCTCTTCTTCTCTCCCTCATATCGGCTTCGTTTCTCCTCCCCCATCCCCGTTTTATTGTCGGCCAGCGCCTTCTCCTCTCTGTTGGCGGTGCCCCAACTTGCTACTTGCTTCGAGCAACACTTCTTTTGTTGTTTTGTGTCGCATATCTCAGATCTCCTTTTTCCTTTTGGCCGATTCGATGGAAGTTTCGTGATTCGCCTATATATATCAATTCTCGGCTCCCTCTTTTGTGCGCGAAGAAGTTCTCTCGATTTTTCTTCTTCAACCCATTATCTTTGTAATACTTGTTGTTTTCTTTGTGGACTCTACTCCATGTAGAGTAGTTCAATTCTTGGCGAGGGGGGGTTTGTATCGGTCGAGAGGGAAGGGGGGAAATTCGGGGTTGGGATTTGTTGAGGCTTGGTGGTTCTATCCTCAATGTTGCCTAAGTGGTGATTTGGTTCCCCATATTTGAGACTTGAACGCTCTATCATGACTGCTAGGAAGTTTTCTATACTTTGTGTATTTTTAGTTTTCTGATTTTGATTAATACTTGCACTAACCATATATTTTTTGTAGATCTTCCACTCACAAATGGTATCAGAGCCTTGTTAGGCTTCTAGGTTGTGCAAAATTGGAACCAGATTGGAAAAATCCTTGAGTTTTTTAATCTGATTTCATGGTAACTAGTGATCGAACTGAATCCGGTTTTCTTTATATTACTTTGTGCAGGCTTTGAGTTGGGGTAAAAGAACCCCATATCCAAAACCGGCGATCGTTAGGCTTCCCATCTGTGTCGAGCTAGTGTGTAAGCCCACTCGTTAACTAGCAGTGGCTCGTAGAGCAACTAGCCGTAGTGCATAGACCCAACGACGATTCAATTTTCCAACCCTCTCTTCAATATTCAAATTTGTTTCTGATCTTCATGGTGGTAATAGTGATTAATTTGATTTAGATAATTTTGTGATTTACTTGTGCCTATTTAATTACTCAGTACTTTTAAATACTACTTAATAAATATGTGGTATCTCTCTTTTGTTGGTATTGCTAAAATACCAATTCTTGAGTAAATTTACTGTACATATTTGCTACTTAGGACTTTGGGTGAAATTGTGTAATTCTTACACTACAAAAAAATAGCTGTTTAGAGACAGATTTAAACACGAATTTTCGGTTTGAGACGGATTTTGGGTCGTTTATCGCAAAATTTGAGAGGGATTTTGAAACGAATTTTCCTTTTCAAATTTGAGACAGATTTTTTCCATCTCAAATTTGGGAAGGATTTTTCTGTCTCGAAATCCGTCTCAAATTTGAGACAAATTTATAAACGGATTTTTTCGTTTCAAATTTGAGAGAGATTTTGAGACGGAGTTTTCATCTCAAATTTGAGATAGATTTTGAAACGGATTTTTTCGTCTCAAATTTGAGAGGAATTTTGAAACAGATTTTTTTTATCTCAAATTTAAGAGGGATTTTGAGTCAAATTTTTCCGTCTCTAAATCTGTAAAGACAGAAAAATCCCTCTCAAATTTGAGATGAATTTTTTCACTCTGTCGATTTTTTCAGTTTTGTAATTGAAACAATGAAGAGTTCAAATGACCATATAAGAAAATGTCAAAATACAAGAAAAAAAATATAAATTTGGCCAACTTTTCACTATATATACATATACACATGCATACGTACATAGGTAGTGCAAGAGATAATCATAGCAACTTCAAATGCAGTTTCATTAACGAGAGAGGATTGAGATTACAGAAGATTATATTTACAAACACAACCCAAAAAGCAAATAGAAATGCACAATTGGGTTATGCTATCCAAATAGGAAATTTAATAACTTTTCATTAGAATGATGTGTTAAAGTGCTACAAAGACATCATTTTCCATTAAATCTTCTGTAGACGGATCAAAACCACCACTCCCACCACCAGCAGCTGTACACAATATATAGGGCAGTAGGGATTCCTCCAAAGCTCAGCTCTTGATTCCTCTTTCACAACTCCAATTAGAAGCATTAATTAATCTGCTGGACGATAATCACCCTTAATTATCATAATCATACACAAATATGCATAATGTACAGTAAGTAATATTGGATATTCATATATATATATATATATCTATTTACAAGTGTGAATGACTGCAACTGATGATTTTCACACAAAAACCAGCACTTTCCTCTCTCTCAATGATCCAAGGCATTCATCACCACCCTGCAACAGATTAACATGCTCATATATTACTAACGAATTAATGCAAGCTTTTAATTTGATATATATATATATATATATGTGTGTGTGTGTGTGTGTGAACAAATGAAAGAGAGAACCTGATGATGCGGAGCCGATCACCTTCTTCTGTCCCAAACCAAGTACCTGCAAAAGGGGTGGGGACTTGCTCCCCGTGATCCCTCCGACGCTCAAGTCAGTTCATAGGGTTTTTGAGGAGTATAATAGTAATGGAAAAATAATATATGAGTCCCTTTAGAGTCAGATCCGATACCTGTAGAGCCTGTCCTCTATTTATAGATGTCCCGTGGCTTTTCCCTTAGGAGATAAGATATATTTCAAAAGGAGAGGTTGATCCCCTTTCCATGGGGAGAAAAGATAATCTTCCCAAGTCTTTTCTTCTCTCCAGCTTCGAGGAAAATATTTTGTGTCAAACGCTTCCTTGAATCTAGCCCAAGTCACAGGTTGAGCTTGCCTTGGCCTTGGATCTTGTTCCACTTGCCTAGGTGTCCTTTGCAAAGCTCGCTGGGCTGATTGCCACCATCGTGCAGCGTCTTCCTCCAGCATGAATGTAGCACAGTTGACCTTATCTTCGTCACTGCACTGCAAATGTTGGAGCAGCTTCTCGGTTTGCTCCATCCAGTATTCCGCCATGCAGGGGTCGTCTTCTGCTTTTCCCCTGAACACCGGGGGTCTCTGTCGGCGATACTGATCCAACACATGAGTTGTATGCCTCGATGGCTCATTCCCCGTTACATGTGTCAGCATGCCTTCTAAGATTCTTTCCATTCGATCAAATCTATTCTCACTAGGACCTGATCGCTCCTCTTGTCGTCCATCGTTTGTGACACGATTCGCAGAACGGCTATGATGACTGCTACTACTGTCACTTTCATCTCGCTCGCTGAGATCCATGACTCTCCGAGTTTTCACCATCTGAAAAAGAAAAACACTTCCTTAATCAGTGCAAACCTCACGTAAAGATAATCTCTATCTTGCTAAAAGATCTTTCAGGTCCCACAACCATTAAGGATACCCTGTCCAAATCTCAAATCATGAATAGTGACAATTTCTAATCTCCAATCATCTTTACGGGACTCAATCCTACAACCCGACCACTTCATTTTCTAGATCAACATTTGAACTAAACACTCTTGACTCGTTCCTATGAGTTGTTTCCTTGAGGTACCTTACCTCGATCCTCACAACATTTATTTTGAGATCCCTATCATCAAAATCAATCCTCAAAATCCTTAAACTCGATTCTCCAAAACACTTATCAAATCATCCTGAGTTTAATATCCCTAGGATCCTTGATCCGAATCGAATTATTTGTAACTCGATCATTCCCGATAACTACCAGTTATCTCATTACTCCACATGAAATTTCAACTATTGCCCTCGAATCGATAGTTTCTAAATTTCCAATGAAATCTATAATCTTTAAATAACCATCGCTCTAATCAGAATCCCTTACATTTCAAACCCTAATCAGAGTCTCTTAAATTCCAAACCTTCGCTCTGATACCAATTGTAACACCCCAATTCTCGGGAGCGTTAACGTAACGTAAGATTCCGGGGATAAATTTTTTTCAAACAAAAATCCAACACAAAAACCATTCCCCGAAGATCCCGTTACACCTTCTCAGTATATCAACTATGAACCATTAATAAACCAAGACAGGTTCACCAACACAAATGTGGAAGCTAGATCGAAACCTCAACAGGTCATAACCAAAACCACTTTATTTATATATAAAGTTGCACCAACGTTTACATGACGTTTTCAAAAGTAAATAACATAACAGTAAAGACATAATGTAAACTATCCGCTAGTCGCCGTCACTCCTCGACGATTCCTTTCCCTTTTGCACCGCTGCCTTCACCTGGAACGTTTGAATATTCCAGGGACAAAGTCCAAATTAGATGATGAATCATCTAAGTGAGAGTTCAAAACACATTTTTCATGAATAATGCAAGACATGAAATAAACCAATATACCCGGTAAGCCCTAGCTCAAGAGAATTCCCACGCGCTTAACCCTACCATGGGGAAAGAGCAATCTCTCTAAAAGCTATGCCACCACACCGACTCGACGACACGACGACGCGACGCGATTCTAGCTTAAATGGGGCTGCCAACGCATCTCACCAGAATACGTTCCCACCTTAAGCATCCAGGAACCACCATACAATCCCAACTCCAAAATTTCACATGGACCACCTAGTCATCCTAGTGCAACTTCCCTGGCCAAATGGCCTGGCACGGAAATCAAGGCGGCTATCCTGACATGCACACCTAGCATCAGATACCCCTATTATTCCGTCACGCCCTTGGAGAATTACCGCTACACTATCCAGACAACATCCTAGGCTGACATCCCACATGAACAACACAGTATGGACCACCTAGTCGTCCTAGTGCAACTTCCCTGACCAAACGGTCTGGCACGGAAACCAAGGCGGCTATCCTGACATGCACACCAGCATCAGATACCCCTATTATTCCGTCACGCCCTTGGAGAATTATGGCTACACTATCCAGACAACATCCGAGGCTGACATTCCATACGTACACATAAAACTCAAGACAATGCCACAATTCACAATTCAATGCATCGTATAAACAACATTTATAAAATGCAATGCACAGTTCAAAACGTTTAGGGACAAACCTCCCTCATAAATCCAACCGTCACCGGTTACCATTTTAATGCACAAAACCATTTTGCATGAAATCACCATATGTTCAGATAGAACAAGCACAATAAATCAAGTTTTGGAGGAGAACCACTCATAAGAAAGCCAAATTTTGGTAGCGAACAACTCACCTTGAACGAAACTCAGAACACCTCGAATCCTGTGCCCAACCTCAATTTTCGTGCAACTCCTCAAGTCTTTTAACCAAACCACCTTCTTACAGGTCCTCACGCGCTGCCTAAGTGCTCTACGCGTGTGATGCCTCGCGTATGCTTTAAAAACCCTCTATCCACTAAACCTGAAGCACTCTCGTCTAGCACAAATGTATCACAATTTCGAATGAGAGAATCCTTAGCCTTGAGCCCCTATTTATATGTTTAGGAAACTTAGCCACCAAGAAATATATATTCTGCAATCATTTCAAATCTTTCAAAATCTTTTCCAATCATTCCAAATCTTCTAATATTTTCTATAATCATTCCAAATCTTTTGATATCTTTTGCAAATCATTCCAAAATCTTCTAAGATTCTCTGCAATCATTGTAAATCTTCTATAATCATTCAAAATCTTCTAATATCTTTTGTAATCATTCCAAAATCTTCTAAGATTCTCTGCAATCATTGTAAATCTTCTATAATCATTCCAAATCTTCTAATATCTTTTGTAATCATTCCAAAATCTTCTAAGATTCTCTGCAATCATTGTAAATCTTCTATAATCATTCCAAATCTTCTAATATCTTTTATATATTCATTCCAAAATCTTGTAAGATCTTCTGCAATCATTACTATCCAAATCAAATCTTTTCTTATCCAATCAAATCTTATACAAATCTTATCCTTAAAGTCATCATGAGCCTTCATCTTATCTCTAACGTCATCATGAGCCTTCATCTTATCTCTAAAGTCATTTATGAAGCTTTTTCCTGAATCTCCCAAATGCCCATAGTAAAAAGATTTCAAGAATTACACTTTGGCCCGAACTTTTGGATAATTGCACTTAGACCCTTTTCAACATGGTCCCCGGGCTAATTTTTAATTGCATTTTAGTCCCTGAAAAATGGACTAATTGCACTAATGCCCCTAATTTTTCGGTAAATTACACTTTTACCCCCAACCTCAAAAATTACGATTTTGCCCCCGGCTCAAAAACTGAACTTCTCTTTAAAGACCTTTATAACCTTTGAAATATCCCAAAACACTCTCTTTAAAATTCCGAAAAAATATCGTTTCGATCTCCCTCCGTCAATTTCGAAAAAAACTGCACTTAGGCCCGAATCTTCGTTTTAGCTACAAACCCTTTTGTTTCTTCCAAAAACTACTGAAGGGTTACTCTATATGCCAAATATGAACTTCCTTGGGGTTCCATTGACGTCCCGGATGCCCCGTACGATAATTCGGTATTTCAGCCTAAATCACAATTGCCTTTTTTTAGCTGTACCGGGAACCGTTCCCGATCCAACTTCTTTTGATGCCTAAAATCATAACTCGTATTACTTGTCGATACTATACCATTTTCCTTGGCTATCTAGGGTCCAGGGTATTCCCTATGACTAATTCGATCGTCCAAAGTTGCGTTAGTGTACCCTATAGTCTTATTTTCCACAAAGTCCATTTATGCCCTTCATCAAATATTATTTATGACCTCAAATCATTCTCGGGTATTACACGACCAGATCTACCCAGTCTTTGAAAAAAAAAAAAACTAGAAGATCATATCAGGACCCTATTTTTTGTGCGGTACCTGCAAAGTCTTGAGAAGAAAAGGTACCCAATTGTGCGTATTTGCCCCTTACTTCTACCATGAAAAAGAACCTACTGATTTTGTAGCCATCCACGTGGTTTTTTGTGTCAGAAATGCCTCCAAGCTTCTGCCTCAGCTTCTAGTAAGTGACCGTTATGGGACTGCCGCTACACTATTGTATGAAGTTCAAGCTAGACTTCAAGATCCTATTTATGGCTATGTATCGATCCTACATTTTTGCCCTCCAATAGCAGGTCGTCAATCTTCAATTTCATTAAGTTTTATTGGAGGAATTACTATTTGTAAACTCTTATGCAAACCCTCTTAATATTCAAAATTGGTTTCACCTAGAAACCAATTCAAACCCATATTATAACAATGGATATTTTCTCGTGGATGATCCAAACCTTATTTGGAATTTTCAAAACTCAATCATCTAAGAAGAAAATGTATTGTTTCCTTATTTCCAAGAGGCTAGTTCGCAACCTTACCTAGTCGAAACTAGCAGCAGCCAGTGGCTATTACCAGATGATATCGATGAACTTGGATCTTTCCTCAAGGATGATCCAAACCTTATTTGGAATTTTGAAAACCTAGTCATCCAAGAAGAAAATGTGTCGTTTCCTTATTTTCAAGAGGCTAGTTCGCAACCTTACCCAGTCGAAACTAGCAGCAGCTAGTGGCCATTCCTAGATAATATCGATGAACTTGAATCCGTTGTGTTTGTCAACCATCATCAGCACTGAGTATAAACGAAATCCAAATCTATCAACGTTGATGAATTAGATTATTGTTTTATAGATTCTGTAACGAAGTTGTATCCCTTGAATATTCTATAATTACTTTATTAGATGTTGTGTAACTTTGAATCTGTAGTTAGAAAGGTTATCACGTAATTCTCTGATAGATGAACTGTAATCATTGTTTCTTTGCGTTCTAACTAAACAGATATTTCATATTTTCATCATACCCTTGATCTTATATAGTTAATTATTATATAACATTTGTAGTGTTTGTTTATTACCAATTGTGTGAGTAATTGTTTAAAAAATTAAATTAAAATTTAATAATAAAATAAAAAATAATGGAATAAATTAGAATAAATTAATTGATTAAAATAAAAAAGGGTTAATATATTTTTTTTTAATTTTTTATACATTTTCTAAAATTTTGCCATGTATATATACTTTATTTTATATTTTATGCACATGAAATATATTAATTTATATATTTAGAATTTAATTTCTATATCTATAGATAAAAATTTTACATTTTATAAATTAATTTTATATTTTATAAATTTGAGAGGAAAAATAATTTTCGTCTCAAAATCCATCTCAATTTGAGAAGGATTTTGAGATGGAAAAATATTCATCTTAATTTGAGACCGATTAGTTTCCGTCTCCAAAATCCGTCTCAATAAGGATTTTGAGACCAAAAAAATTCATCTCTAATTTGAGACGAAAATTTTTTTATCTCGAAAATCCATCTCAAATTGAGACGGATGTAGAGACAGAAATTAATTTGTCTCTAATTTGAAACGAATTTTAGAGACATAAATTTTTTAGTCTCAAATTAGAGACGAATTTTTTTTTGTCTCTACATCCGTCTCAATTTGAGACAAATTAATTTCCGTCTTTACATCCATCTGAAAAAAATTCGTCTCAAAATACATCTTAAATCCGTCTCTAAATTGCTATTTTCTTGTAGTGTTATGTCCTTAGTTACTTTTTTGTATTGTGTATATTCTTTGTAAATATGACTATATATTATTTTAAAATGAGAGTTTTCAATTAAAAGAGTCATTTTTCTATATAACTATAAAAGATCAAAAGGTATTCTAATTCAATAAAAAATTTGAGTCGACTTTCTACATTGTTAGTATTTGTAAAAATTCCGAAATAGTGGTGGTAAGCCGAACGTCTTGGCCGCCGCCACATGGAAACAGATCAGCAGAAACATTGGTTGACCATTGACTTGCATGATAGAGATGGAAAATTCATTATTTACATTACAAAAAATCAGCGTTTTAGTAACAGAAAATTCCATCACTAAAATATCAAAATCCGTCACTAAATTTTTTAGCAACGAATTTAGTGACGAGTATCTTTCCATCACTAAAATTTAGCGACGGGCATTTTTTAATGACGGAATTAGCGACGAGGTTGACGGGTCGCTAAATTTGAATTATTTTACTTAATTTTTTTTAATTTTTAGCGACGGGATTGAACCCCGTCGTTAAATTTTAATTTTTTATTTAATTTTTTTTATTTTTTAGTGACCCCGTCGCTAAATTTTAATTTTTTTATTTAATATTTTTTATTTTTTAGCGACGTGTTTGAGCCCGTCCCAAAATTTTAATTTTTTTATTTAATTTTTCTTTTATTTTTTAGTGACGGAGCTGATCCCGTTGCTAAATTTTTATTTTTTTATTTAATTTTTTTATTTTTTATCGATGGGGTTGACCCTATTGTTAATTCGTCGCTAAATTTATTTTTTATTTAATTTTTTTATTTTTTATTTACTTCTTTTAGTTTTTAGCAATAGAGTTAACTCCGTCGCTAAATTCAACCCTAAAATTCAAAATTCAACGCGCGCGCCAGGCTCTAGCCACCCCTCTGTACGCCACGTGGCTACACCTCTGCTCGCCGCATGGCAACGCTGGGATATTACTCCCCCAGCTATTATTCTCAAGCTTTCTACCGGTCGAACCCCAACCTCTCATGACCAAGTTTCGCGTGCGAACTAGTCAATCTGAAATCCTTCTTGCTTATTGTTATACATAAAATATATTTATAGTATTCTCTTCTAAATATTTCAGAATTATATTTATACACCAAAATTTCTCAAACTTATTTAATAATATTAACATAAAGGGAAAGCAATATTAATTTTAATTTTATTTCATTATTAATTCAAATAAAACTTTATTAATTATTATATTAGTAGTAAAAAATTATGTTTTTATTTTGATTTTAATTTGTAATATATTTAAAAATTATTAGTTTAATTTTTACTAATATTGATGTTAGTAAAAATTATTATGATATGTTTAAATGTAAAATTTTTAATTTTTTACTTAGTTTTTTTTATTTTTAGTGAGGGGCGACCCCATCGCTATAATTTGATTTTATTTATTTATTTATTTTTATTTTTCAGCGACGGGAGCACCCGTCACTAAATTTTAATTTTTTTATTTAATTTTTTTTAGCGACTGGATTGGCCCCATCATTAAATTTTAATTTTTTTAATTTTTTTTTTTTTAGCTACGAGTTGACCCTGTCACTAAATTTTTATTTTTTTATTTAATTTTTTTAATTTTTTAGCAACCGATTGGCCATCGCTAAATTTTAATTATTTTATTTATTTATTTATTTTTATTTTTTAGTGACGGTGTTAAGCCCGTCACAAAAATTTAATTAATTTTTTTTTTTTTAATTTTTTACCGATGGGATTTTGACAGTCGCTAAATTTTAATTTTTTTTATTTTTTAGCGACGGGATTGGCCACGTTGCTAAATTTAATTATTTCATTTAATTTTATTTATTTATTTATTTTTTTAGTGACGGGATTGAGCTAGTCGCTAAATTTTAATTTTTTATTTAATTTTTTTATTTTTTAACGACGGCCCATCCTCGTCGCTAAATTTGATTTTTTTATTTAATTTTTTTATTTTTTATTTTTTATTTAAATTCTTTTTATCTAAATTTTAATTTTTTTTTAATTTTTAGCGATTGGATTGGCCTCATCGTTAAATTTCAATTAATTAATTTATTTATTTTTATTTTTTGTTTACGGGATTGTGCCTGTTGCTAAATTTAAAAAAATATTTTAAAAAAATAGCGATGAAAATTCCTTCGCTAATTAGCAACGGAATAATTCCGTCACTAAAATACATTTTTCTTATAATGCTAGAAGAAGTGTTCCATTCAGATAACTTGCTGCCCAAGTATTTTAGATTAAAGAAATTCAAGGGTCAAGAGCCCTAGGCCATCCTCAAGATAAGGTGGACTAATGGCCAAAAGAAACTCAACACTCTCCTTCACAAGGAAGTGACTAAAATCCAAGGTTTAAGATCCCTAGGTTGTCCCTAAGTCAAACGTAGACTAATGGCTGGAAGAAACTCAACTCCCTCATCCGTGAGAGAGTAATTAAAATCCAAGGGTCAAAAGCTCTAAGCCGTCCCCAAGTTGAAATTGGATTAATGGTCGAAAGAAACTCAACATCCTCATCTGCGATGGAGTGACTAAAATCCAAAGGTTAAGAGCTCTAGGTCGTCCCCAAATCGAAGGTGGACTAATGGCCGGAAGAAACTTAACACCTTCTTTCGCGTAGGAATGATTAAAATGCAATGGTCAAGTGTCCTAGACCATCCCCAAGTCAAATGTGGACTAATGGCAAAAAAAAAAAAAAAAAAAAGAGGGCAAAAAGCTCCATAGAAGAGCTCTCCCTTGGCTGAGCTCGGCACTCGGCCATGGCTGATCGGCCAGGCTGAGCTCAGTTAGAGCCGGGCAGGGTCGAGTTCAGCCTCAAAGTCGAGCTCGACGCACAGCTATGGCCAAGCAATGCCCGACCTCTTTAGCTGAGTTCGACCAATGCCTGGCTAAGCAAAAAATATAAGTAAAAAATAATAAATAAATAAAAATAAAGAATATAAGAAAAAAGAAGAGAAGTAAAAGTGAAAGGGGAAAAGACTAACTTCAAAAGTTAGGAGCGTTAATCTCATACTTAAAAATACTTACTGTACACGTCGGGAAAGTCCACACTTAGATGATCTCAAGAGCTAGGTTGCTTCTCGACCCAACATGATTCTCAAAGTCAACTTAAGGAGTGGGGACAAGTGATGAGATATTATATAAATTACCAAAAATAAGCCTTACGCACTAACAGTCCCACTTGCCATGTGGATCTCCTAAGAAACTAGCACATGGCAAGCATTGGTAGAAAATTTGGAATGGAGTCTAGAAAATTTGAATTCCACTAGGCGACTTATGCCAACTCGACTGAGATTCTCGGGAATCGTGCTCGACCACCTCAGGCTTTATCTCGAGTACCCTATAACGGTTTCGTCTATAAAAAGCAATGGCTCTCGTCAGGTATAGACAAACTCTCAAACTTTTATATTTTCTGAGATTCGTTTTTATTCTACTGACTTGAACATCGGAGTCTACCATGGGGGATCCCAGCCTCGTCACTCTGTTGTCCTGTAAGTTGTATTCTCAAGGCCTGACATACCCAAGTTCGAAACTTCCACTCTCGAGGTCCACTTGTCGAGGCGACGCATGGTGGTCAGTCTCACAGATCATCATCAGATATGAAAAATAGGTTGGAGTTGGGACAAAAAATCAAAGCGGAAGTGTAAATCATGAATTATAATATATAAATATTTATTAAATGAGACTATATTCTATTACATTGGTTCTCCTAAATTCTAAATTTTATGTATTTTGCTAATTTTTATAACTTAAGGCAACCCTAATCATAACATTATAAATGGGTAAATTGCAAACAATGCTTTTGAGGTTTGGTAAATTTGTAAAGAATTTCTCGACGTTTGAGAAATACTAATAACCACTCTTATTGTTAAATAAATGAATAAAATGATAAATCTATTTTTTATTTTCTGTTCTATCTTATTTGATTAAAAAATAAAAAATAAAGTTAAACTAAAAAAATTAATTGACTGGACATAACCTACTAGGTTTGTCACAACAAATTGTGACGAACCCAAATAGATTTATTGACGGCTTGTGATGAATAGAGAGAATAAGTAAAAAAAAAAAAGGTTTAACAAAACCTAGATATTTCGTCAAACCCAAATAACAAAGAAAGAAGAAAAAGAAGCGTTTTATGGAATCTATATTTAGGTCTAACCAAATCTAGAACACATAGAAAGAAAACTCAATAAAAGAAAAAGATGAAGAAGAAAATAGAACATAATCCAAGAAAAAAAAGAACAAGAAGGAGAGAGTCTTTGTAATGAATTGATTAATTGAAATTTAATGGCATTTTGTATAAAAATGAGTAATTATTTTCAATTAATTGAGGAGGAAAAGGTCGCGGGATAGAACCCCGACTAAACAAGTTTAAAGCTGGGTTTATGTTTAAAAAAAATAAATAAAAATTCGGAGCAGCCCAGCTGGTGTCAGGCCCAAGCCCGTGCGCCACGTGGGCCGCATGCGCGGGCCAGGCGACCAAGCGCGCCATGCAGGGCCCTGCGCGGCCCTGCTGCGCGCCCACGTAGAGCTAGCCTTAGCCACTTAAGATTGACATCTACCATCTTCTTTCTTCTTTCTTCTTCTTTTTTTTTTTTTTTATGTATATGTAAATATATAAAAGTCAAAAACCCATTAGTTAAATATTCGATCTGTGGACTGCAGGAAGAGCTAAAAGCAAGCAAAGAATGGGCCCTTAAACCCACTAAATCACAAAAGAGTAATTAATCCCACTAGCAAAATGGATGGCTTCCATGGCCACCAATAGTGTTCTCTTTGTGGAGGAAATTAATCATAAACTTATCTCTAATCCTATCATATATTAACCAAACAATTAACAGTGAGATTAGGTTTAATTCTTTTTCGAGTTGTGGCAACCTTAATACAGTTCAACCAACTTTGATTTGTTTTTGGCTTGTGTGTAATTGTACAATTTTATCTAAAAAATAAATTCGTATGAAGTGGGATTTTTTTCTTAATAATTTTTTACTTACTATAATATCAACAAAATAACATTGTATAACAGTTATAACGAATATTTTTGAATTGTCATATGATATTGGTGAATATATGGATAATAAGAGGCCATAGCCCTTTTTATTGAATGCCATAATAACTCCAATTAATCTTGGCTATATATGTAGTTTTGTTGTTGTTTGGTAGTAGTGGATGTGGATGTAGTTGTCCTTATCAGCATCCATAAATACAATCAGATCTTGGCAGTAACATTACGGGGTTTTACATTGAGTAATTGTCAATAATATGAGCAACAACATCAACAATAATCCCTTTGGGCATTGTACGTCCCAAAGGCAACCTTTTATTCTGCGTAACTTCTCGAACATCCGATGGCACCATACTATCAATATTACTCATCCGATCTGAACTCTCTTATTGAATTCAAAAAGTTAAAAAGGGAAATAGTGCATAAAGTTGTTCGCAAGGGCCAACTTGATCCCGATACTACTATTTTATTAGATGATGCGCCTGCAAAGAGTGACACCATCACCAATGGAAATCTGCACGATCTCCACCCGATGGTCGGAGGCTAGTCGTTTGTTGAGATCAATTATGGCCTTTCTATAGGGACGAAAAAACTCAGGGACGTCTTCCTCTTCACTTGCAACTGTGGAGAACCATAGAGTGTTGTCATATGCAATAACACCTCCTATCTTCACCATTTGTATGGCTTTCTCATGGTAGTTAATGTAGTTGTCCTTGTCAGCATCAACAAACACAAAGTCGAAAGCCATTTTGTTTTTGTCCTGCATTAGGAGATCGTTATTTTGAGACACGTAAGCATATTTGGACACATTTATGTAGGTAGATATTGCATGATACAACACAAATGACAATCTGCATGAACTAATTCTATACCTTAAACCACATCTATCCATATCCTCTCAAAGGCCTACATATCCCACGACGATGGCAAATAAAAATATGTTCAAGAGCTTAAGGGTTTCTCCATTTTCAGATTGGGGAAAAAAAAAAAAATTCTAAGTGGAACTTAATACTTACATTCCTCAACATCTCATCCAGAACAGAAAGGGCATCTGATTGTATGAAGTTGATCTTATGCTCCACGCCGGCCTTCTGAATGAATGGCAGTCCAACTTCGTAAGCTTCTCGGTCTGGGTCTATTGCCACTATCTGTAGAAAAATAAAGAAGTTTCACAAGATAAGAAGTTTCTGTTTTCAGGGGCTATAAGAATGACAAAATATCCTTCGTAAATTTTCTCATAATTTCACAGGTATTGTAACTTAGTTGTTCTAACTGAAACGCAGAACTAATAAAATGTGCTAACAGGCCAACTACAATGCAACCGTCTTTGCTTGATGACAAATAACAGTACGTGCACTCGGTAAGAAGGCCCAACCTGGCCATCATGAGGCAAGGCAAGAGCTGTAGCAAGAAGAGAATAGCCTGTGAAAACCCCAATCTCTATTGTCCTCTTGGCATTCATCAGTTTCAAAAGCATTGAAAGTAGTTGTCCTTCATCAGGTGGCGACATAAGCTCCGCTCTACAATTCAAATTACAAACTTGTAATACAACAATTGAGATCATCAATGAACATAAACTTTGAAAATAATGGACCGCATAATTTTTCCTTTTTAATAATTTTTCAAATTGAAAAGTACACGAGTTTGAGTAAGCATTACCGAGAAACAAATCCTTCATCATTGCTTCCAGTGAATTTGGAGCTTATAGAAGCTGCAACAGTTTGGTCATATTTTCTAAAGGTTGCTTCCCTTAAGCCCTTGAGTTCCTGGCACTCTCTTGGGTATGTGCTGGTATCCCAGATGTACTGCCAAAATAATCACTAAAGAAAATGACTAATGACTTAAGCCAAAACTTATGAACTGCTCAAGAAGAACATGCATATCAAAAGGAAAAGAAATAAAATTAGAAAGGAAAAGAGAGAAGAAACAAAAATGAAGGTGCATTGTTTTGAAAATGGATGTGCGGTAAGAATTATTGCCATCAAATGATTTTCTATAATTAATATCCCAAAACATCAACTAAATGCACAAAACTTCCAAATAATGGAGATAACAAACTTGATCATAAAGATACTTGGTTCATGGAAGCTGGCACACTTCTTAGCACGCCCTTCAATACTGTAGGACTAATTCTATGTAGGACTAGTTCCTTCATATCTTAACCATATAAGCAACACATTTTTATCAAAAGATTTTCCATAAAACAAATTTATGAGTGTCCTACCAACTTTCCATCCATTTTATTCCAACCATTATCAAGAATTGACTTCTCAGTAGTTGTTGAAATCTGAAACCATCTTATTCTTTGTATTTTGTTTATCTTACCATCTAAAATCATAGGTTCACTTGCATATTAAGCTGATATAGTTAGATTAGATCTCTAGATTGAATTCAAAACTGAGCATCTAAATGCAGCAATACAACATATTGTGATGTGACGGAATGCACCAAATTATCTAGGATGTTAATGGCTGAACAACTGATATACATGACCTGTCATTTCAAAATGTCAAACATAATTCTTCAGAGTTGTAAATTAACTTGTAACGTACTCAAAATTCTTATAAGTAATTAAATAAATAAAGGCCTGTCCAATTTGTTTTCATATTGCAGGCAAGTCTTTCAATTTTGACCACAAGTCTTACTGTTTGGGTAGGATTTGCATTTAAATTGTTCCTTAGTACGGAACCAAAGCCAAAAGAAGTTGTTAATTATGCACAACCAAATTAGAATTCTTAATAGGACTGTGATTTGTGTGCCGACCCAATCAGCCGGCAGGGGGCAAAATGGTAATTTGCCCCTACTTGCTTTTTCAACTAGTGGGAGAACCGTAATTTTACATGAATAATATTCCTTCTTAAATATTAATGATCCACTCATGTATAAGATAAAAGGATAGGTACGCAGAATCGCTACCAGCCTACCAGTTTCCAGGGAATGGATTAAGAGAAGGATAATGATTTTAGAGTTCAATGCAGTCATCCAACTACATCGGACAAGAGGGGGATGAATATGGTCCGACTGTGTTGACGACTGCATGGAACCAAATTATCATTATCCGTAGAAGACTAGGGAGAATGCTAAAAGAAGACACTAAATGGTGAAAAGCGGTTAACCTTTTGAAGAGCCTCGTTCTTGAAGAGGTTCTTGAAGACTGTATCTGCCATGACTAATTAAGCTGCATAAAGGAACTCTTAATTCGTTAATGAAAGCAAACATTCAATTGATAGATAGACAGCTTCACTCAACTTTTAGAAACAAAATTATAGGAATAAAACAGAGAGAGAGAGAGAGGAGGGGGGTGGGGGAGGGACGGACTATCTAAACATGTAACAAATTTTTTTTAACCCCCATTAAGTACTCATTCGCAAATTCCACCATCCAAATACTTCAATCATTTACTACTTGGAGGATTCAGAAGTTTCATCTGATCAGTTAATAGAGAAAGTGTCATTCTGATCCACATCAGTTAGTGTCTAATTCTAAATTCTAATTACTATCTGAAGTATGGATCCGTAGATATGGATTCGAGCATCTATTTGAGTTCTACAACCAAAATATTGCAAATACACACAAAAGAGCCGAGTATAAAAAAAAAGAACAAAATGGATGATCTCCGCAGCCTTCAATGACAACACCCACGTCAAAAAAATGACTAAAAAACACTGGGCCGGGAAGTGCAGATTCATTACCATAAGGTCCAGAACTCCCTCCAAGCTCAACTACACCCAACATACAAGCACTGGGAATTCTATCAATCACACTATATATATGGGCGTAAACTTTACAAAACCAAACCGAGGAGACCAAACTAAACCGAGGAGAAAGAGAGAGCCATACCTGACTGCGCTAACCGACGAGAAGAAGATGTTAGTTAATAAAAGGCTGCAACAAAAGGATTACAAAATCTCAAAGAGACTTTTTATCCAGCACTTGGCAGGCAGAAAGAATGAACTGGAAACTGCCCTTTATTCACTCCACGAACCACCCTTTAAATAACATCTGACTGCAACAAACCATCAAGGAAATAAGCCCAATAACATGCGAATCGTCATCTCCTAAGAAACTGAAACCACATGGTCAACAAAAAGACCAAGATTGACTTGACAACCTCAAGATGAAATCCTACAAATTATCCAACAGATAAAATTTCTACATTACCAACTCCACGAGGGAATCGGCTTTCTACATTGTTTATTCACGGTATTGGCAAAAATTCCGAAATGGCGGTGATGAGCCGAAAGTCATGGCTGCCGCCACATGGAGACAGATCAGCAGAAAGACTGACCTTCGACGAGGTAGAGATGGAATATTGATGATCTAGAAGAACTGTTCCATTCAGATAACTTGCTGCCCAAGTATTTTAGATTAAATTAAGAAATTCAACAAAAAAAAAAAAAATCTAAATTAGGCCAAAAGGTTAATTAATTTAATTTAATTTGTCCGCTTAACAATTCGCCCCACATTACATTGCATTACTCTGCCAACAAAGTCATTAAAAGGATTGAATTCGTTTAACAATTATAAATCAATTGTTTACTCTCTCTCTCCCCCCCCCCCCCCCCCCCCCCCCCTTCTTCTTCTTCTTCTTTTTTTTTTTTAAAAAAAAAAATAGTAATTTTTAATTATAGTTCTTTTAATATAGGTGTTTAATGGAGATCCGATGTCTGGCTCCTTTCACACATGGGTTTAGCAAATTGCTGTCAAGATGGGAGGTGTGATTTGAATGTAATATATATACCATAGTTTTTTGATTGGTGTTTGGCTTAATTAATATTAAACCCCAAATATTCAAACAACATAATCTTCAACTTAAAGATGCCACCTCAACAGTATTATCAACTTGTATACTTTTTTAAATATAGCTGTACTTTTTTTTTTGAAAAAAAATAATTAATTAATTATAAGATTTTTTTTATGGTTGGCAATTTATAATTTTTAAATTATATTTTTATTTCTGCGATGATGGAGATAAAAAGAGGACTGAAATTTAACATAAATTAAAATTTAATAATTGCAATCACACAAATAAAAATATAATAGTCCTTTTTATAAGATGAAAATTTTTTATTTACCCTTCTCGAGGTTAAAGTCTAATGTGCTATCAAAGTCCAAATAATTTTTTTCTTTCATAGTCTTTCACCATGATCTTCTTCCTCCACATCATGCTCATATAAGTTTGTGTTTTCAAACAAGACTTAAGCGGTGACGATTTTTCGAGTGAATCAAATTTTTATAGGTTTCAACTTGTGATTGAATTGAAGTATAACCCAAATTCATATCACCACTTATTGACAAACCAAAATAGAAATCGAGTCATAAACTCATTAATAATTTCTTTGGAGGAGAAATGGGCTAAGTCAATTTGCTCAAGAAATGAGAAGCCAACTCATTTTCTTGTTTTGCCCTAGTTGTCCACATATAAAAGGTCTCGGAGACTCTCTTTCTCTTCTTTCCTCCCTCATATCGACGTCGTTTCTCCTCCCCCATCCCCATTTTGCTGTCGACCAACGTCTTTTTCCTTTCTATTGGCAGTGTCTGACTTGCTGCTTCATGCAACATCTCTTTTGCTATTTTATGTTGCATATCTCGAATCTTCTTTGTCGTTTTGGCCGATTGGATGGAAAATTCGTGCTTTGCCTATATATATCGATTCTTGGCTTCCTCTTTTGTGCACGAAGAAGCTCTCTCAGTTTTTTTTCTTCAACCCATTATCTTTGTGATATTTGTTGTTTCATTTGTGGACTCTACTTCATGTAGAGCAGTTCAGTTCTTGGCCATAAGGGTTTGTTTCGGTTGGGAGAGATAAGGGCAATTTGGGGTTGGGCTTTGTTGAGACTTGGTGGTTCTATTCTCGGTGTTGATTAAGTGGTGATTTGGTTGCCCATATCTGAGCCTTTGACGTCTCTATTGTGTCTGCTAGGAAATTTTCTATACTTTATGTATTTTCAATTTTCTAATTTCGATTAATACTTACATTAACCATATATTTTTTTGTAGATCTTTCGTTCACAAATGGTATCAAAGCCTTGTTAGACTTCTGGGTTGTGCAAAATTTGAACTAGATTGGAAAAATTCTTGAGTTTTTCAATTCGATTTCGCGGTAAGTAGTGATCGAATCGAATCTGTTTTCTTTTTTTTTTATTATTATTATCTTGGGGTGTCCGAGATTTGCCTGACTAATTCCCAGGAGGGTTGGTGACCTTCCCCCTGTTGCACCCCCAGATAAATCCAATTACAAATACAACCTATACATACTCGGAGCTAACTCTTAGCATGTTTGCACTCCCTTAATATCAACCGTTTTAGCTTTTCTATGCTGTCCCCCAACAGTACTCAGCTTTTTTAGGATGCTAGTGAGATTCAAACTCCTGGCCCTCTCATTAACCTCCTCTTGCTTTGTTGTTGCACTATGCCTCTGGGGGCTTAACAAAATACGTTTTCTTTATATTACTTTGTGCAGGCTTTGAGTTGGAGTGAAAGAACTTCATATTCGAAACCAGCGGCTGTTGGGCTTCCCATCTGTGTGGAGCATGTAAGCCCACTCGCCAGCCGGCGGCAACGTATGGAGCAACCAGTGGCGGTGCATGGACTTTGCGACGGTTCGATTTTCGACTCTCTCTTCAATATCAGAATTTGGTTCTGATCTTCATGGTGGCAATAGTGATTTGATTTAGATATTTTTGTGATTTATGTGTGTATTTAATTGCTCAGTGCCTTTAAATACTACTTAATAAACCTACGATATCTCTCTTTTGTTGCTATTATATTACTAGAATATCAATTCTTCAGTGAATTTATTATGCATATTTGCTACTTAGGACTTTGGGTGAAATTGTGTATTTCTTATGTCCTTAAGTTGCATTTTTGTATTGTACATATTTTCTGTAAACATGACTATACATTATTTTAAAATGATATAACGGAAGGAGTGATTTTTCTATATAACAACAAAACATTAAATTAATTATAGTTTAACAAGAAGTTTGAATCGGCTTTCTACATTGTTTATTCCCAGTATTGGTGAAAATTCCGCGGTGGTGACCCGACTGTCATGGCTGCCGCCACATGGAGACAGATCAGCAGAAAGACTGGTCGATGGAAAATTCATGATCTAGAACAACTGTTGGATTGAAGTCGTTTAACAATTATAAATCAATTGTTTACTCTCCAGTCTCCCTCCCTTTAAGGAATGGACAGAGTCTCTCTCTCTCTCTCTTTTAAATTAATAATTTTTAATTATAGTTCTTTTAATATAAGTGTTTAATGGAGGGATCCGATATAATATCTCAAAAAGTCAAAAATAATTATTCAGATCGGTGTTTGAGGACATTATTGAATATTTGAGATTTTAAGAAAAAGTATTTATTTATGTGGTTCTGAGAAAAGTAAGGAATTAAAGATAAATAATTAAATTATTTGGAAATGTTTAATTATGTAATTTGAGGAAATAGGAAATTTGGGAGTATTTTTTAAATAGGAAAATAAATTAAATTGGTGAAATTATGGAAATGTCAGGGTATGAGTGAAATAAGAAAGAAATGAAAGTGAGGGGGCATGTGTAATTAATGGGAATATTGGGCTGAAATGCGATTTCCAGAAGCGGACAAAAATAACCTTAAGTATAATATAGTGTGCATATAGGTTGAGGAAGCCGGTTGGCGCGAGCGGTAGCGCGCGAGGGTGTTCGTGTGCTGGGCGAGAGATCGAATCACGGGTCATGCGCGTGCGCTGGGGGAGAAATTCATTGATTTTTCATGGCGCCCTAAACGACGTCGTTTTGTGGCCCAGAGGCGGTCATGCGCTGGCTGCCACGCGGCAGTCTCTGGCAGCTTCTTTCTTTTGCTATTTTAACTCCCGATTTTGGGAGCATTTGGCCGAGGGAATTAACAGCAGTGAGAGGGGAGAGATTACAGTGAAAGAAATAGCCCGCGCGGAAGCTAAATTGGAGGAGAAATCTGATGAAAATTGGAGGAAAGTTCAAGCAAATTAAGGTTTGAATAATTAGGTAAGTTGTGTAAATTATGCAAGTAAATTTATACGGTTTGAAATTTAAATTATGGTGTAATTTTATTAATTTTAGTTGATTAAACCATTATTTTGTTATGCGTATATTATTTTGATTGTGAGGATTTGTGTGGCAGTGACTGTGCCGTGTGCCAATTTATATATCCATATGTATATATGTGTAATCAAAGTGTAAGTGTGAATCAGTGGTGAGTGCAATGAAATTGAAATGAAAAAACAGTTGAGCAATGCTAGCCGTAAGTGCATATAGGTAAGTTGTTATTATTATAAATTAATTAATTAATTATATACATTGAGAATGTTATTGGTGTGATATAATTTAAATTAAATTTAAGATTCATTGGGGTTTTATTTACAGAGTGCCTATATGGGA
The DNA here is from genome assembly GCF_014633365.1 of Diospyros lotus. Taxonomy (NCBI): domain Eukaryota; kingdom Viridiplantae; phylum Streptophyta; class Magnoliopsida; order Ericales; family Ebenaceae; genus Diospyros; species Diospyros lotus. The sequence continues at coordinate 7,064,507 of NC_068346.1, read as the reverse complement.
TTTTAGACTATTAAATTATTTATATTACACTGTTAGATTTAATTAATGCGAGTCAAGGTTTTATTAATAGTTATTAAACGTTTTATTTCGCAGCGGGAGTGCAAGAAAAAGAGGAAACGGCCGTGTGAAGGCAAGTTCCTAACCCTCTCCTCGTGTTCTTTAATTCCCGTGAGAGACTTCGTAGTTTCTTATATTTTATCATCTCCCTTACTTTAATTCGGCACCTAGCCTTATTTATTGAATTATTATTCATTTGTTTTAAGTTAAATTAAATCCGTGACATCTAGAGTTTTGTTTGTTGTGAGTTTACGGGGGTTTGTACCGCCCCCACTCCTTTTGGGAATGATGTTGATCCAGCCTGAGAACTAGGTTCCTAGACGTCCGGGTTATTTATGATTTTTTCGGATTTATTTATGGTTCGGTTAGAGTTATCGAGCAGTAGGGCAGGGGTCGGTTGTTGGTGACATTGGGGTAAACTATTGTACGGTCCTGAAGTGAACCGTTGGGTGGACACTCCTAGTCACTGGCCGTTGACCGGTGCCGGGCACTGCTGACTAGCTCTGCCAGTATGTGATTTACTGCACGTTTAGATTTATTATATTGCTGTTCATGATTTGATATGCACATAGGTACGGGTTGCATATTGGGATATTCATTTACTGAGTATGCTTGTGTCACGACCCAAAATCTGGTATATCATGACCGGCACTAAGCCCTAGGCCCAGCGGCCCCAAAATGGACTAGTAAGCCTCTTCTCTAGTTCGATTTGAATAAAACAATATTACTGACAAGATATAGAACATGAATAAAATACCAATTCACCTTCTAACATAATATCTCAATATTTCATATACAGCAGCTGTACAAAATATCTATCACACTGCTGTCATAAATACATATCTGATCCCGTACCTCGGGCCCTTAGCACAATTATATGCCAACAAAAATAAAAGACAAAACATCAGACTCTACAACACGTGTATGTCTCCACAGAGCATCCTATAATACATTCGGAATCAAAAGAGGGTATGATATCATACCAGAAGATCTGCTGGACCAATAATCAAAAGGAGAATTCCCTGAAAATATTTTTAATAAAACGAGGTGAGTCTTGTAGACTCGCGAGTATAAGGTATGTCATGCCCACTAGGAGAGTATACAATAAAATGCTAGGATGATTATCATGAGTATAATAACGTAATAACAGTATAAACAGTGGAAATATGAACCATAAGTTTAAATAATTTGAGGTTTCAAAGGAAAACATAGTGTAAGAAAAATAAGTGCCTAAAGACAACCCTCATAAGTTGTTCCCTAACCACCTAAGTTCCCTATACTTTTGTATGAGATGCATGCACTGATTCTGAGAACACACTAGTAGAAACTGGCCTAACGCCTATATACACATGCACACAAGTATATATATCGGCACATACATCATCATCACTCAATATCATCATAAAGGCCCACGTGATAGCAGTGCTGAAACATACTATCCGTGTCTCTCATGGCCTTGGCATGCCAAGTGTAAGCACCCCCACTCGGATATCCCCAACCATCCGGACTACCCGAACGGGAGCGCCTACGGGAGGAGAAAGGAGATAAACACAAGACAAAGACCACCCTGGCATGCATACACGAAAATAAGAACAGCGGAAGCAAAGCTCAAGACATGCATGCACTATGGGTACCCCGTTAACACAGCGGTCACAAGATAAATAAATAAACACAAACTCCTATGCCGACATACACAAGACTCGAGAAAACACCCGGCACAGTACGAAATAATAGAGTAAATTCTTCTTAGACATCAGAGTAGATAGGGATTGACGAGACTGCCTGTACACCACACCGATTCTGCCGTTAAAGCTGACTCTCTTGCCATGGCCCACGCCGCCACTACCTGGAATGATGGAAAGCAAGGTGAGTCGAGAGACTCAGCAAGCATAAAAAAAGAAAGGCTGAAGGCTAAACATAACCAGAAAACTCTCCCCAAAATAAACCCCCAGGTACACACAAGCCATGAGACACTACAACACAACAGCTCAATAGCATAACAAAATAAAAGCACATACCGGTCCTTGGGGCCCACATAAGACACTTGGCACCCAAGTCCCATACCAACCTGCCGCTGCCCTGAAAGGCAACAAATATCTCCACAAACCTGCGCGCGCAATCCCAGGTCGGTACTCCCGTCACCCGTATCCGTCGGTACTCCCGACAACCGAGCCATAGGCTCCCTCGGAACGGTACTCCCGTCCGAGAACTAAATACTACCAGTATCCATGCAATGCACATAGAAATGCAATGGCGTAGTGAGCATCAACGTGATACAAGGCGCCCATACATCCAAGCATCAGGCCATGCTCCGCCCACATAGTAAACCACACGCCATGCATATGCCGCGCTGGATGCAACCTAACCAAGTTAGAATGTCCGTGTCCAAGCATACTCAATAAATGAATATCCCAACATCCATCCCGTACCCATGTGCATATCAAATTATGAACAGTAATACAAGATATCTAATCATGCAGTAAATCACATATCGGCAGAGCTAGTTAGCAGCGCCCGGCACCGGTCAACGGCCAGTGACTAGGGGTGTCCACCCGACGGTCCACATCAGGGCCGTACCATAGTCTACCCCAACGTCACCAACAACCGACCCCTGCCCCACTGCTCGATAGCTCTAATCGAACCATAAATAAATCTAAGAAAAACTGTAAATAAACCCGATAAAATCATAAATAAACCCGCCCGTCTAGGAACCTAGTCCCAACTGGGTTCAGCATCATTCCGAAAGGAATGGGGGCGGTACAAACCCCCATAAGCTCACAACAAACAAAACTCTAGAAGTCTCGGATTTAAATTAAAACAAATGAATAATAATTTAACAAATAAAGTTAGGTGCCGAATTAAAGTAAGGGAGAGGATAAAGTACAGGAAATCACGGGGTCTTTCACGGGAATTAAAGATTAGGAAGAGAGGGTTAAGAGCTTGCCTTTACACTGTCGTTCCTTGCTTTTCTTGCACACCCGCTGCGAAGTAAAATGCTCGCTGACAATAAATAAAATCGCAATTTTAATTAAATAAATCTACCGTGTAATATAATTAATTTAGCCGTCTAAAATCCCACGTAAGCGCACCACAATTAAAATCTCAACGAGTCTCATATTTATTTTAAATCAAATCACGCTAATAAAATTCTCGAAGCCAGCTTAATAAATTAAATTTAAATCAAACGACTCCAAATTCTATAATTACTAAACGAGCCGAAACAGACGAAAAGAGCGTATAAAATACGAGAAATCACAAGGTTTCTCACGGAAATTAAAGATCAGGATATGAGGGTTGAGAACTTGCCTGAAATTAGCTGATTCCGACCTCACTAGAGCTCCCGATGCAAATTAAATCATTTCCTGGCAAATAACACCACCGGGACTCAAATTAATTAATTTTAATCGCATAAAATTTATAATTTAAACACGTAATACTTCTACTAATTTTTACCCACGTACCTGATCACTTCCCATGCCGAAAAATCCCAAAATTATTTTATTTTCCTTTATTTTCTTCCTTTTCTTTTCTTTCTTTTCTCTGCTTTCTTCTTCTTCTCCTTCTTCTTCTTTTCTTCTTCCTCCCTGCATCTCCCGCACCTGTAACTCCATTTCTTCTTCTCCTTTCCTTTCCTCCTCCTTCTTTTCTTCTTCATTTTCCTCTTCTTCCTTTCTTCTTCTTCTTCTTCTTCTTCCCCGCGCTGCTGCCTCATTCTTCTCCTCCCACGCGTCCGGCCGCCTGCAACCACGCATGGCTGTGGCCGGCCTTCGCTGTCCGGCCCTCCGCTGGTCGCCGGGCCTACCTTCGGCCATCACCGCGCGCCACCGCGCCGCCCCAACTGCCGCTGCTTCATGTCGCCATGGCCACGACTTCTTCAAGCCGCGGCTGCTCCTCGTCGGCCATGACAGCGGCTGCCATGGCCGATTGGCCATCCCTCTCTCTCGTTCCATCTCTCTTTCTCACTCTCCCGGTCTCGATCTCTCCCTCTGGGCCGAGCTCTCTCTCTCTTTCGCATCAGCTCTTTTTCCTTCTCCCAATCGCAATCTCTCACTCTCTGCTCACTTTGAAAAAAATATGGCCACTGGCCATTCCATGGCTTCCACGCACCTGCACACAACCACACAAAATTGATTTAATTTCATTTTTTTTTGGGGATATTACACCAAGCCTCACAGTACCATGATCTTTTCCTACTGTGAGTCACCAGGGAATCTACTAGATAGTCCTCTAATAATAATGCAAATGATACCCTAATTTATGCACAAGTCATAATCATTTATCATTTCATGTGGTGTCTAAAATACACCATATCATTCAACATTTCACATTCTCAAAACAAGAAATCAGTTAGGGTATCTTTCTGTTTATGTCTCTTCTAGTATGATGAAAATATTTCATGTAATTTAGGAACAATTAAAAGAGAATATTTTCTATGATTTGAATATAGAAATCATTTACAAGTTATGCATAGAACAATTTATATACGTGCATAAAAATATGGTAAACATAACATATCCTGTCTACTCGCCTGGGAAACGATGACTTAAGTCCGAGTCTGGGGAGAAGATCGAACAAAATCCTGAGAATCTGAGCCTACAATAAATAGAATGGGGTGTCACATTTAGGTAACAAGAATAACGACGTAATGAAATTACCGAAAATCCTAACCATTGCCTAACACCCTGAATCGATTATTTGGTACCTTGGCCCGCGCAATATTCAAATCTGGCGTCATGAAATTCGTCGAGCTAAGCCATCGACTACGTCATTATGTCTCGCTTTGCTCGCTACGCGTAAGTGTATAGTGGAACTACATACCCACTTATAGGCTGCAATATCATAATATATATATATATATATTTACCCATAAACTAGTTTTCTTTTAATATAGATAATATATATTTTTTATCTAAATTCCTCATTTATCAAAAATACATACATATATATATTTATAACTAAATTGATAAATTTTCTTAAAAATTTAATAATTCATTAATAATTTAATAAATGGTTTAAAAGGAATAAATTGTAATATTCTAGCCTCAAAATAGAAGGAATCCATCAGAAATCAGGATTCGAAATAAACCCACGTCATCATCATAGGCTAACTTAGAACGCACTCGGGGTCAGTCTTGCTCGGCCTCGAGTCATCTAATAGGGCTTCGTCCTTAAGACTCCGATCAACAAAATGACTCGCCAATCATATCGCCAATTCTAGGAGACCTAAAGAGAACCCAAATTAAATCAACCTCGATATCCTGAGTAGGACCAACCTAATCAAGTCATCCTAAGTCCACGGACAAGCGACAAGGGAGAACAAGCCGAGTGGGCCAGCCCAAGGGCTGCCACAATTGGGTCAATCATGCCCAACACATTGGGCCATCCTAAAACCCAATCGGGCCCCGCCATCCTAAGCTAAAACCTAACCCGACATGCCCAACCCCAAAAGCCCTCATTTACTTTTTCCTTATATTTTATTTATTTTTATTTTTCTTTTCTTTTCTTCCTTTCTTTTTCTTTTCTTTTCTTTTCTTTCTTTTTCTTTTCTTTTTCCTTGCCATCAAACTGCCGCCGCCGGCCGGCCAAAAACGACCGACCAATATACCAATACGAAGCCCTCGCCACGAATAACAACATATATTAAAATGAAACCAATCGGATGGTCAGATCTTAATAGATCTAAAAATTAATTTTCGGCCAAAAATAGAGGCAAATCTAGCCATCGCCGTTCGCCGACCGCCGGCCATTTTTTCGACGATCAGAAACTACCCCAAGGTGCGCAACACTAAGGAGAGCAACATACCCAAAAATGAGAAAGATCGGACAGCTAGATCTTTGTAGATCTAGAGTCAACCTCTCGGCCAAAATGGATAAACAAACTGCCAACGTCGCCGGCCACCGTGGCCGGCGATTTTCGACGATCCAAGACCGCCACCCAACCCCCTCAAGCAAACCGACCAACATATCCAAGAATCAAAGAAATCTAACGGTCGGATCTTCGTAGATCTGACCTTAAACATTCGGCCATAAACCCCATCGCGCCTCAACCCATATTTCACGAAAACAACAAGAAAAATCGAAAAGATGAAGCCAAAGCACTTACCTCCTTGTAGATCGGGGGCACTTTAACGGTGAAAACGAAGTCGAATCGTCGATCGAACGGTCGGATTGCTCAAAATCGCCGAAAATTCGAGAGGGAAAATGAGAGAATAAAAGAGAGAGAGAGATTCTGATTTGGGGGGGGGCTGCCGAGCGCCTCCCCATTTTCTTTTTATATTTTTTCCATTTTTTTTAATTAATTATTATATAAATAATTTAATTAAATTAATTTTTTTTTTTTTTGGATCTTTACAGCTTGGACATGGACATGCTAGCTTGGTTAGGTTGCATCCAGTACGGGCATACACATCGCGTGTGATTTACTATATGGGCGGAGCATGGCCTGATGACTGGATGTATGGGCGCCTTGTATCACGTTGATGCTCACTACGCCATTGCATTTTATGTGCATTGCATGGCTACTAGTAGTATTTAGTTCTCGGACGGAAGTACCGTTCCGAAGGAGCCTATAGCTCGGCTATCGAGAATATCGACAGGGATACGGGTGGCGGGAGTACCGACCCAGAATGCTGGAGGTATTACAAAAATGTGTGTCAACATATCCTAAATCTAAAAGTCATTGACTCTTGGATTTGAGTTGGGTTATCACAATCAGAATTCAAGACAAACTCAAAGGTCATTACATGATAGAAATTCCATGTTAGGATTCACAATTTCAAGTCTTCAAAATGATAAAATCCTAACATCATAATTGGATATTGTGGGGGCTATATCTTAACTTCGCAGCGTCATGGTTTGAACTAGTTGATGAGACTGGAAAGTCATTGCATCACACTTAGGGCCGGGTTTCTGGAATTGAAATGAAACGAAACCAAACCCCTAGAATATTTTATTATAAAGTGCCACCCAGAGGCAGCTTGTGAAGGGTGTAGCATTTCAAATGGATTAAGTAGCAAAATGCCAAAAAAGCAAACAGAAAGAAACCAAAAGAGAACAAATATAACACAAGAACAGGGGCGGAACTAGAAATTTTTACTTGGGGCTTCAAAAATTTTTTTCCAACTATGAACTTTATCAATAGAAAAAAGAAAAAAAATAAAAAAAAAATTCAGCAATTTGAAAAAGCCATTCATTTCTTCTAACCCAATTCTCATTATTGCAACTTAATAAATCATACAAACACTCCAACAACACAAAAAAAGAGACATTTCTGGCACGACGAATCTAAGTTCATAAACAATGCTTAGTGTTGATGATATTTGCTAAACATGACGAATTCAAGTTCATCGACATTTTCTTCTGGGATGTGTGCAAAATTATTGGCGAATCTCGAATCCAATTCTGGAATAGGATTTGAATTAGTTTATAAGTGAAACCAATTTTGAACATTTTGAGGGTTTGCACAAGAGTTTGCAAACTCTTTTAATAATGCTAGATAAACTTGCAAATTATCAACTTAAAAATCATATATTAACAAATTAAATCTAAAAACTCAAAGAGGTTAACAATTTAGGATTTCATCATACCTGTTGTTGGAGGGCAAAAATTTTGGATGCACAACCATAAATGAGATCTTGAAACCTAACTTGAGCTTCATATGAGAGTGTAACGGCAACCGCATAATGATCACTTACCAAAAATCGAGCTAGGAGCTTAGAGACATTTCTGACACCAAAAATCGTGTTATAGTTGCAAAAGAAGTAGATCCTTGTTCATGGCTGAAGTAAGGGGCAAAAACACTCTTGGATACATTTTCTTCAAAAGAATCTACAGGCATCGTATTGAGAACCAGATGCAGAAATTATGGCCAGAACTACAACCGAGATAGCAAAAGAGATTGAGGGAGCAACATCAGCTTCAATAGCGTTGGTGGCCATGGCAGAACTTGAAGTGGTTTTTGCTCTCTGCTTTTGGACAGAATGAAGACTAGAAAAATGAACTGGGCTCTCAGTTTTTAGCTGGCAAAAGAGCTCTCTGGTGAACAATGGACTCTCTGATTTTCGTCTAACCTTGAGCAGATGAACGGAGTTCGGTTATACACAACCAGACCCGACCCGACATGGAGACAGACACTCCGCAAAATCAGCCACAAAATTTACAAAAAGTCCATGAGACATATTGGAGAGAAACACGTGAAGGAAAATCGAAAAGGTTGCTGGCGTCGCGATAGTATCTGGACGTATGACACCATCGTTGGAATTTCAAAAAGCAGTCGAGAAATCGGAAAGCTGTTGGAGAGAAACACACGCCGGACATTGTGGAGGGATTTTAACAGAATCTGGATTCTGAGAAAGAAAAGAAGCAAGGGGGGATTGGACTGGCTTGAAATTAAAAAATATTTTTTTAGAGTATAAAATCCATTTTTTTTTAAAATTGCTGCCCACCCCCTGCCTCCCCACAAGGAGTTCATGGATCCAATAGGTTGCACAAAATTGTCTTTCCCATGTTTTTTTGGTCATCCACAATTTGCTTAACAGAATTTTCAACGCAAAGATCGCACCAGTTTACCTCAATCATCTCTAGTGTCATTATATCCCCTATTTCGTATGGGAGCCCGTTGAGAGAAAAACATCCATCCAAAGCTAAATGTTGCAGGCTGGGAAACTGATAATCACGAACGACCCAGTCCTCAATGTCTAGAAAGGAGAGTTTCAAGAATTTGAGTTTTTGAAACACTGTATTTACTTCCCACTGGTCCTCGGTGCATGCCTCACTTAACAATTTGAGAGACTCGAGGTTGGGCACTAACTCGGCCAGACACGATACTTCCTCCCACTTCAAGTAGGTTTCCTCCAGAGTAAGCTTCTTAAGATTGGGGGGGAATTGAAAGCATCCCAGCTTATGTGACAACCAAGAAAATTGAGTGTTAGACAACTTCAATTCCTGTAGGTGCTTTAGAAAGGCTAGATCAGGAATTGTCAAACATTCATTCTGTAACATGTCCCCCCTAAACCCAAGCTTCCTAAGATGAGGAGCTCCTGTCAATAGATCTTTCCAAGACCATGGATCTACCATTGACAGAGTTTGTAAGTTTTCCAATAAGAAATGAACTGGGGAAACTGGTTGTTCAATTTTGCAAATCATTGGTCCAATAAGACGGAGATGCCTTAAGCTTTCCATCTTTCTTGTGAATCTAGACAAACCAACTACCCAAGGTCCATCAGATGACCAATAGGTTGTGATGTAAATGGTAAGAGTTTCCAAATAATGGAGGTCACATATTGAATTTGGGATGTTTTCCTTTCTAGAATACACGAGCAAAGAAAAGCTCAAGTACTTCAAGAGAAGTAGTTGTTCTACCACATTGGGGTACTTATTAAACTTAATTGAGCTCATCTCTAAAACCTTAACAAGTTTGAAGCTTTTAGAGATGAATTCAATAGGTGCTATATCATTGCGAATCCTAGACCAAGTACACAGAAATGAGCGGACATTAAGTGATGGAGGGATTAAGAAGATACTTTCAGAATTTGAAATATCAATGCTCAGGCGACGTGCACCCAAAAACTGATGCTTGGGCGTAAAAGGCAAATAGTCAACATGTGGATTAGAAACATTCACCAGGAAACAATCTTCCTTTGCTTTTCTTCGGCAAAAATCATGGACCAAATCATGAATACCACAGGCTTTGATTGCACCATTAAACCCTCTTCTCAAAACTAGTACAAGGCTTCTTCTAATTAAATCCATCAAGTACTCCTCGGCAACATCCTCCAAGCTTTTTTCCTCCATCTCATGAATAAATCCCTCAGCAACCCACAACCTAATCAACCTGGAAACACGAATTTCAAAGTCCTCTCTGAATGCTCCTAAGTACAGAAAGCAAGGCCTCAAATGATGAGGCAAGTGGTAGTAACTTAGTGCTAGTGTTTTCATCCATAGTCGTGGATCCCTACCTATCCATGAATTCATGGTTTCCCGAACTTGATTCCAACAGTTTACCCTCTTCTCTTTCCTTGCGAGAATTCCAGCCACTAGAACAATTGCCAATGGTAGTCCCTGGCACTTTTGTGATATTTGTTTCCCTATCTCCATGAGCTCTGAAGGACAAGTTTCTTCTATTCCAAATACCTTGATTTGTAGCAATTCCCAACTCTCAACATGAGTTAGAAACCGTAGAAAAAGAGGTAGTCTGCTAGGATTGGCATGCAAAGCCACATCTGCCAGTCGACTTGTGAACAAAATTCTACTTCCATTGTTGTCATTTGGAAAACAATTCATCAAATCAATCCAGGCCTTGCTGTCCCATATATCATCCATCACAATGAAATATACCTTTCCCTTTAAGCCTTTGTACAGCCTTCCCGCCAAGTCGTTTTCAGTCATTTGCTGAATCCCTTCGGCATCTTGACCAAGTGAACTTAAGAGTCGAAGCAAAAAATCTTTCCTGTTGAACTCTTGAGAAACATATGCCCATCCACGAATACGGAAGCGATATTCAACAAGAGGATCGCTGTAAACTCTTCTAGCCAGAGTGGTCTTGCCTATTCCAGCCATCCCAACAATTGAAATAACCTCTAGCTGCTTTCTTTCTCCAAAAAGTTGCTCTAGTATGATCCTTGTCTCGTCCACAAGTCTTACCATTGTTTCCTTCTCCCACTTAGGTATACTATCTTTTGATGAATTTCCAACTTCCAGGCCTCTCATCGTACATATCTGTTTCTCATGAATTTCCATAACCTCCCTCTTGATGGTATTAATCTTTTGCTTGACACATTCAACATTTAATGAGACATCCTCCTCCTCGTCCTCCTCCATCTTCTTCTTTTGGTTTTTCTTCTTCTTCTTCTCCTTCTCCTTTTTCTTCTTCTTCTTCTTCTTGTTGTTCTTCCTCTTCTCATTCGTCTTCTTCTTCTTCTCCTCCTCTTCTTTAGATTTCTCCTTCCCCAAGATAGCATTATATACGTACAAGTCAATGGTGTTTTCTGCCTCATACATCACATCTCTAATTCGTCTCTTCAAATTCTTCACTGTTTCGTTCTTGTGAAACTCCTGGTCTTGATCCTCAAAGAAAGCTTTCAATAATCCAAGATCCTTGTAAATAGATTCAATTAGATAACTCCTCTTTTTAGTAAGAAAAAAATCCACCTTGCTATTTAACAACTGCTTCAAATTCTCCATAAGAGAGCTGATGGCAGTTTCAACCAGCATTATGTGTAGTAGCTTTCCTGCGAAGGGGGTACAGAGAGAGAACTCCCCATCAATTCCCATACTGAAATTAGACATCTGCTCTAAAAACAAAAATAAATAATATAGTAAAATCAAATAATTGAGTACAAAACTGCCAAAAGGGAAAAAAACCAAAAAGTGCAAAAGTAGCCTAGTGTAGCAAATAAGTAATGTTGACTGTGACCATACCCCATACCCATGAAAGGAAAGCCAAAAATCATCTTGGAATTTCATTTTACTACTTGTATTTTTCAGCAATCAAATAGAAACTAGAAGCAAACGAAATAAAAGAGGATTACAACAAAAGAACTATAATAAGCATGGCGTAAAATGTATTATGTGGTGAAGAAAGCAGATCCTACTCAAACATAGTATATTCATGAAGTATGAAAATTAGATTCCAAACTGAAATAATCTTAACTAGAACGAAGAAGGCGGCTTAGCGCCACTAAGTCAGTTCTACGCATTGAGCACAAAAGTAGATATATAATCACGGGGTAAAGGGAGGTGGGCTGTCGAATGAAAACAGAAAAAGTAGATATATATAATCAACATTTCTCAGATCCAACTAGACCCATCTAGTTCATGAGATCCTTCTTGCAAAAAAATTGCAGGTTAAGCAGCCAAATCAACATCATTTTTCCACAAATAACTGGTCTGTCCTACCAGTGGAACGAAGGCCGAGGTTTGTGCCGTGCGTGCGCCAAGGGGAAACTGGAAAAGCCCGTTTCACCTTCAAGATCCGCTCTTTCTTCCTTGTATTCTCATACTACTTCTCTGGTATTATATTACTAAGGCCATCTCCAAGGTATGGCCAGAATTCTCCTAAGGCAGAAAAAGAGGAAAGTGTTTGAATTCATCACCTATAGCTCGCTATATGTTTTGTCGCTGCTTAAAATTTGACTTTGGTTAAAATTACTTCCTATAGATGAGGAGTTGAAATTTGCTCCCTATTCTAATTTTATATATATTTTATATATATTAAAATATTAAGTGAATTATATTTTATGTATTTAATTATTATTTTTTTACATACATATATTTAATTATTTTTTATATTTGATTATACATTTATTTATATGTAAATATTTAATTATATATTTTGTGTATGCATGTATTTAATTATTTTGTGTACTTGATTATTTATTTTGTATGTATTTGATTATTTTATGTATTTAATTATTGATTATGTCTATGTGTGTATCTTATTATTTTAATGTAATGTGTATGTGTGTATTTGATTATTTATTATGTGTATTTAATTCATTTTGTATATTACGTACATAATTTTTCTATATGTTTTAATATAATGTTTTGAATTGATCTAAAAATGAATGTCAAAATTACTCAATTAGATTATTTAATATTGTATTTAAAATAATTATTATTATATCGTAAGGATAATATTTATTTTTGTGATTTTTTACACAATTTGACAATTAAATTTCAAATTATGGAAATATTTTAAATAATTTTGTTAAATAATCATTTTTAAAACATATTAGTAAATTTATTTATAAATATATTAAGTATTATAAAAATCTAATACCGTCGTATTTATTATTAACTTATCAAATAAATAATAAAATCTTATAATAATAAAAATTATAAATGAGATAAAATAAATAGAATTAAAATTTATTAATAAATAAGTGGGATGGGGAGGAGAATAGGGAGTGTGGTTAGAATACATACAATTTTCTAAACAAAATCAGAATAGGGACTGAATTGTTTATAATATAATAAGGCGTAGAATAAGGAGTGTGGTTGGAGATATTCTAACGCTTCATTTGGCTGGGCGATTTGACTGTCTATAAGTTAGTGTAGTAGATTTAAGCTACCCAAACTTATATATTATAAGCGTTTGGCTTTAATAAAGAACGTTTAAGTTATATATCTTAAATACTCATATATCAGCTTTTTACACAAATTTTCACTATCAGTTTTTGAGAAAAGCTATTATTAATGCTTAGTTTCGTTAGGCCTTTATTTTTATACCTTTTAAGTTAGGTAGTGTTTAAACTGATTATAACGCTTAAATTAGGTAACGTTTAAACTGAAAATATATTTGGATAAATATTCTTTTAAACTATTAATTAATAATTATGTGTTTGGTTTGAAAAAACTGATAAGTTATTAGACATTGATAAAAAGACGAAAATAGATATATTATTAAATCATATAAAAATACATAAAATACTAAGTTTTAATAATTTTGTTTATAAATTAACGTTTAATTGATAAAATTTTATTGTTAAAAAATAAATACGTTAATTTTACTATTATAAATTAACATTGTAGTAGTATAATTATTAAGAAATATGTTTTTATTAAAATTAATATATATTATATGTTATATACAAAATTATTATACGTGTTAAATATATATATATATATATACAGTGAAAAAAAAACTGGCAACAGAGGAGGAGATGGGCAATCGAGCAAAAAGGGACAGCGACGGCGCAAAAGGCAACAGCAAGAGGAGGTGAAGTAGGCGGCAAGAGACTGGGTGGCTTGCGGCAAAGGATCTAGAAGTAGAGGTGGCGATGGCTGTAGTAGGACTGAGGCGATTTGCAACAATTGAACTAGGCTTGCGATGGCGGTGAAAGAGCCGGCTTACGGCGGTCGAGCTGGGTGATGGTGACGGTAGTAATGGAGAAGAGGCGACGACATGGCGGATGCAAAGAATAGGGAGAAAAAATAGCAGGTATAAGGGTGTAAATATTGAAAATATTAATGGGCAAAATAGTAAATGATTCGGTCAACGCAATAAGCTGTTGATAGCTTTTTTTAAAAAAGCTAAAGACTAGAAGCTTTTCTCAAACGTTGTTATATTAGCGTTTAACCTACATAGCTTTTAAGCTATGTAGAGTTGCCAAAAGTGTAAGAAAAAATGTTATGTAGCTTATAAGCGATCAAACCACATAGTCAAACGAGCAGTAAATAAGTTGGATTTACTAACTAAATGACCATTTTACCTTCAATCTTTTGAACTTCTAACCATTGCCCTTTTTCTTCAACCCTCTATCTCTTGCTCGCCACTATCACCACTAGCTTTTTTGACCATTGCTGTCACCCCCAACTTTTTCAGCCGTCACCCCTCACTGTTTACCATTGCCCCAGCTTTTTCGGCCATCGCTCATTGGCCCCATCATCCACCATTTTCCCACCCCATCGCTCTCGTCTCCTTCATCGCCCCCACCATCCACCATTGCTGGTTGGCAGTCCATCCATTTTCTCGTCATTGTCTCTATATATATATTTATATAACAGTAATTTATAATTAATTTTATTAAAAATAAATATTTTATATATATTTTTATATTATTCAATAACATATCTATTTTCGTCCTTTTATCATATTCCAATAGTTTATCACACTACAACAAAAATGATTTGTTAAGGCATCTTTTTTATGGCATTTTTTAGAAAGTGTCATCTAAAATACTATTTTAAGGCACAATCTAAAAAAGTGCCCCAATATAATAACTTTAACGAGGCACAACAATTAAGTGTCCTATAAAATACCATTTTAAGGCACAATTTAAAGAAGTGCCCCAATAAAACAATTCTAATGAGGCACGATAATGAAATGCCTTAATAGACAAATATAAGTGTTTTAATAGATAAATCTAATAGGGCAGAATTTTTGAAATGCACCATTAAAATAATTCTAACAAGACACTCTAATGAAGTGCCCTAATAGACAAATCTTAAATGCCCTAATAAAATAATTCTAATGAAACTTAGATATACTATAAAATAAATATAGACACATATATTAATAAGATGATGTGTAGATTAGGTGGTCACACGTGTGCAAGAAGAAGGAAAGGTTCAGGGTTCAAGTTGAGGGAGAAGTAAGTTAGAGTTAAGAGAAGGCTTTTGTGGGGGATATGAAAAATAAATTTATAGTGATTTTTGAGGCATTTTTAAGTGTCACAACAAACTTAAATTTATAGTTGTTTTTTAGGCATTTGTAAATGCCTCAATACGTTTTTGGGGCACAATTAGGGCATTATTATTAGTGCCCCAATAGTTAAAATGCCCCAATAAAATATCTATTAAGGCATTTTTAAATACCTCTTAATCTAAAATTTGTTGTAGTGTCAACTATTTTAAATCAAACACATAATTATTAATTAATAGTTTAAAAATATATTTTGTGAAATATGTTATTAGTTTAAACACTACCTAATTTAAACTTTATTAAACAATTTAAACACTACCCACCTTAAAAGCTCTAAAAAAAAGGTCTAGCCAAACTAATCGCTAGTTTGGCTATGCAATTTGACTGCTTATAAGTTAGCTATGTAGCTTATAAGCTATATAGCGTTTTTTTCTTACACATCTGGCAACTCTACATAACTTAAAAGCTATGTAGCTTAAACGCTAATATAATAGCGTTTGAGAAAAACTTTTAGCCTCCAACTTTTCTAAAAAAGCTATCAACAGC
This sequence comes from Diospyros lotus, assembly GCF_014633365.1. NCBI lineage: Eukaryota > Viridiplantae > Streptophyta > Magnoliopsida > Ericales > Ebenaceae > Diospyros > Diospyros lotus. The sequence continues at coordinate 7,048,762 of NC_068346.1, read as the reverse complement.
TTATTGCATTGACTGAATCATTTACTATTTTGCCCTATAATATTTTCAATATTTACCCCTTATCCCTGCTATCTTTTCTCTCTATCCTTCGTATTTGCCATAATCGTCGTCACCCTTCCTCCATTACCATCACCCAGTTTGGTCGCCGCAAGTTCACCGCCATCGCAAGCCCAATTCGGATGCTAATAACCACCTCAGTCCTGCTACCACCATCGTCGTCTCTTCTTTCAAATCCGTCTCCGCAAGCCACCCAGTGCCATCGTGTCTCCTGCTACCTACTTTATCTTCTCTTGTCGTCGCCCATCTCCTCCTCCGTTGCTGGGCTTCTTCTTGACTGCATATATGTATGTATATAACACGTACAATAATTTTATATATAACATATAATATATATTAATTTTAATGAAACATATTTTTTAATAATTATACTAATACAATGTTTATTTATAAGAGTAAAATTAACGTATATATTTTTTAATAGTAAAATTTTATCAATTAAATATTAATTTATAAGAAATTATTAAAAATTAATATTTTTTATATTATTTAATAATATGTCTATTTTCGTTTTCTTATCAATCTCTAATAGTTTATGAGCTCTTTCAAAACAAATATAAAACTATTAACTGATAGCTTAAAAGTATATTTATCAAAACACATTATTAACTTAAACGCTACCTAATTTAAATATTATAACTAGTTTAAACAGTACCTAACTTAAAAAAATTATAAAAATAAAATCCTAGCCAAAGTAAGCCTAAACCTAATTTTTGTGTTTTATATTAGGATGCTGGTAACCATTACTGTTGGGTTTTGTGTTTCCTAATAAGGCCTAGGCGATGATGATGGTTCGGGTTAGCTTCATAGGCTTCGACTCGGGATTGAAGCAACGGTTCAACCCACTTATTGGCAGTCCATTTATAGAAGTCGGGCCATAAGCCCTTAACCCTCCATTTGGAGGAGAAATGGGCCTTGACCCATTTGCATAAGGGAGGAAGGAAGCCCATGAAGCCCAAGCCCATTGCCTCTCTTGCCCTAAGCCCACAATATAAAAGGGATTTTTTCCCCTTTTGTGCCCTAGGTTTGGCGGCCGATTGTGTGCTCTCTCTTGTTCCTTCTCTCGGCCGAATCTCTTCTCATTGATGGCGATCCTCTTGGGGTTTCTTTCCTTCTTGGATGGATGCTTTTTTCCTTTGCTGTGTGCCGCACTTTCCTTGTGCGTGGTGGCTGTTCGTCAATGGCGTTTGCAACGGCTATTTAGTCCGAGTTGCTGTCTTCTCTTTGAGGTAAGTTTTTCGGCCATTGTTGAACCCATATCTTTGTGATTTCCCTCTGTTCCTTGGTGGATCCTACTATGTGTGGAAGCTTGTGTGGCTTGGGTAAGGGGTGTCGATCGGCCGAGAGATTTGGGGGTTTGAGGGATTTGGTTCTTGGGGCTTTTGGGCTCCTTTGTGGCTTGGTGTTCCTATTCATTGGCGTTACCTAAGTGGTGTTTGAACGAGCTCATATATGAGCTTTGAAGTAGTCTTCGTGACTGCCATTGTTGCTGAACAGGGAGTTTAATTTTCTGCCTTAATTTGTTCTTGCATTCGGTTATTTTTGGTTTGATTTCGATTGAGTTTTAACCTACTATTTTGTAGAGTTTTCCGCAACAATTGGTATCAAAGCCTCGTGTGGGTCCTGGGTTACTCGAAATCAAGACTGAATAGAGAATCCCCTTTTGGTTTTGGGTTCGATTTCACGGTAAGAGTTTATCAAAGCCAAATCTGCGTTTCCTTGATTGCTGTGTGCAGGATTCGATTTGGGGGGTGAAACAGACCATAGCCGAAAATCAATCGACAAAGGAGAGTCCTTTTAACCGGCACTAGCTCGTGAGGAGCCGATGACAGCGACCCGTGCCAACTCCGGCAGAGGCAGTGGCTCGAACCATCTTCTGTTTACGGACTGTTAAAAACAGTTCGTTCGGTCAGAAATTTCCAAACCCTATTTCCTTTTCCAGCAACTAGCAGGTCATTGTGCAGGGGTGGCCATTAGGATTGGGGGTTACCCTGTGGTGGTAACCATTACTTGTTGCTAGAATTAGGATTATCTGTGATTTTCTTATGTTAGCATAACCTGTTTTGATGCGGTTAAGTCTTGCTTAGAAAATCAGTTGCTTAGTGTTGTGTGTGAATTATGTCTAGTCTAATCCTTTGTGGGTTCCAGTGGTTGTTTATGATTTACTGTTATCTAAATTGCTTAGTATTTTTTTTTCAATATTACTGAGTAAACTTATGCTAATCTATGTGATTACTAAAATTGCTAAGTGCTTGAAAAATCTGTTTCTAATCGATCTTTGATTCTTTGTGAATCTGCTGCCTAAATTTTGTTTAAATTAAAACTTTGTGTTTTTCTTTTAAATCTCCTTAGGTTGCATATCTATTTTCTTATACTCTTGGTGGGTATCCAGTGTTTGTTTTGATATTTTATGATTTACTTGTGACTGTTTTAACTACTTAGTGCTTTAAATCAGTATTATCCCTGTTAAAAATCTGCTTTTGATTGAATCTGTTTTGTGCATACCCATTGTTTAGGATACAGTGTGAAAAAACTTAGTGTTTTATAGGTTGCACTACTTATTTGTGTGTTGAGCATATTCTTTGAGAACATGGCTACATATTTTGAAATGGGGATGTTCAATGGGAAAGGTGATTTTTCTATTTGGCAATAGAAAATGAAAGGGATTTTAGTTCAACAAAAAGTATCAAAAGCCATAGATGGCAAATATCCTGAAAACACAACAGCTGAACGAAAATTAGAAATAGATGAATTTGCCTATACTTCTATAATATTGCATCTTTCTGATTCAATGTTAAGGAAAGTAGGAAAACTTGATACAACTAAAGAACTTTGGGAAAAATTGAAAAAATTATATGTTAAGAAATCAACTCCTAATAAGTTTTATTTGCTTGAAAGTTTCTTTAGTTTTAAGATTGACCCCTCTAGGGACCTAGATGACAACTTAGATGTCTTTAACAAGTTGGTTCAAGATATCACGAATTGTGGTGAAAAAATGTCAGAGGAATATAAGGATGTAATTCTTTTGAATGCCATTCCTGATGCCTTTAAGGAGGTAAAAAATGTCATTAAGTATGCTAGGGATACTCTAACACCAGAAATTGTCATAGATTCTCTTAGGAGTAAAGAAATGGAACTTGAAAGTGAGAGAAAATATGGTGAGGTCCACGTGATGAGGGGTAGGTCTCAATTAAAGAGTCAAGAGGAAGGTAGCAAGAAAGGGAAAGGTAGGTTAAAGTCCAAAACCCAAGGGAAGGGTAAGAAGTGTTATGGTTGTGGGAAAATCGGACATTTTATTAAGGATTGTTATGTCAAGAAAGACAAACAAACGAGAAAAGAAAAAGAAGAGGCTAATGTAGTGACTTCCTATGATCCTAGTGAGGGTGGTTAGGTGTTCACACTTTTAGAGCATTTTGAGTGTCATGAATAAAACCTCAAGCAAGGTGGAGAGTCTTAGCCAACTTATTTTAAAGTAAGATCCTAACCTAAGTGGTAGGATGAGTTAGATCCTAGTCTAAGTGGGAGGATTAGAGAGATCCTAGCCTAAGTGGAAGGATGAGAAAAGGCCTTAAAAACATGTATATGCATTTGTTGCATTTCCTATGTGGATGATATGCATTTGTTGCATTTCCTATGTGGATAATATGCATTTGTTGCAAGTTTATGCATTTGTTGCATTTCCTATGTGAATGATATGCATTTGTTGCATTTCCTATGTGGATAATATGCATTTGTTGCAAGTTCATGCATTTGTTGCATATTTAAGCTTTTGTTGCTAGTCTAAGCATTTGTTGCCTATCCTATGCATTTGTTGCATGCTTTGCATCTGTTGCATGCTTTGCATTTGTTGCATGTTGCCTGTGTATGCTAGCCTCATTAGGAATCAAGGTGGAGATTGTTGGATTTTGTGTTTCCTAATAAGGCCCAAGGCGATGACGATGGTTCAGGTTAGCTTCATAGGCTTCGACTCAGGATTGAAGCAACGATTCAACCCACTTATTGGCAGCCCATTTATAGGAGTCGGGCCATAAGCCCTTAACCCTCCCTTTGGAAGAGAAATGGGCCTTGACCCATTTGCTCGAGGGAGGAAGGAAGCCCATGAAGCCCAAGCCCATTTCCTCTCTTGCCCTAAGCCCACAATATAAAAGGGATTTTTTCCCAGTTTGTGCCCTAGGTGTGGCGGCCGATTGTGTGCTCTCTCTTGTTCCCTCTCTCGGCCGAATCTCTTCTCATTGATGGCGATCCTCTTGGGGTTTCTTTCTTTCTTGGATGGATGCTTCTTTCCTTTGCTGTGTGTTGCACTTTCCTTGTGCGTGGTGGTTGTTCGTCAATGGCGTTTGCAACGGCTATTTAGTCCGAGTTGTTGTCTTCTCCATTGTTGTTAAAATCCCGATTTTATGAGTACGATTTTACGATTCAAAGACCCCTAATCGATTCAAATCCCATGTAAAATCCAATTTGAGATAAAATCCTATAAAATCTCGATTTTACATATACGATTTTACGCTTCAGATATCCCTAAACGATTTTACGATTCAAAGACTTTCATTGATTTAAGTTACAATTTAGAGGATGCTTCCAACGTCTCAATGTCACATAGCATCTGACATTGGAACTTATGCAATAAATTTTTATATTTTGCCTCTAAATTGGAACTTGATTTAACATTGATTGCATAAGTTCCAATGTCACATAACATCTAACATTAATTGCATAAGTTCCAATTTACTTGATTTAAATTATAATTTTTACTTGACTTAACATTGATTGCATAAGTAAATTAAGACAAACAAGTAATTAATTAATGGACCACCAAACCCCAAATCGGGATTTTACTTGATTTAATCAATGTTAAATCAAGAAAAAAAATGCAACATAAATCTAATGGAAGACGTTGAAAGAATCCTGTAAAGAATTTTAAGCTATATTTTAACTCTAAATTACCTATATTTTGCCTCTAAATTGTCTATACCAACCTGTTAGTTTTTGAGCTATATTTTGGAAATATCATTTTTTGAACTATAATAAGGAATAATCAGGTTATTAAAAGATATTAATTCATTTTTTACAAAATTATGTTATTATAAACATATATTTACAAAAATTGAAAGGTGTTTTTAATTATCTCTAAAATCTTACGATTTTACGATTCGATTTTATGGACACTTTTTCGATCCCACTTAAAATCTCGATTTTAACAACCTTGGTCTTCTCTTTGAGGTAAGTTTTTCGGCCATTGTTGAACCCATATCTTTGTGATTTCCCTCTGTTCCTTGGTGGATCCTACTGTGTGTGGAAGCTTGTGTGGCTTGGGTAAGGGGTGTCGATCGGTCGAGAGATTTGGGGGTTTGAGGGCTTCGGTTCTTAGGGCTTTTGGGCTCATTTGTGGCTTGGTGTCCCTATTCGTTGGCATTACCTAAGTAGTGTTTGAACGAGCCCAGATCTGAGCTTGAAGCAGTCTTCGTGACTGCAATGTTGCTGAACAAGGAGTTTAATTTTCTGCCTTGATTTGTTCTTACATTCAATTATTTTTTGTTTGATTTTGATTGAGTTCTAATCCACTGTTTTGCAGAGTTTTCCACAACAATTACCAATCAAATCCGCTGACTTCTTCCATTAAAATCATTATCCTTTATATTATCTTTCCCAGACAAGTTCGTAAATATTACAGTCCCCGTGAAACCCAATTGAATTCAGTCTTTGAATGATCGATGGACTCATCAAACATTTCAATTAATAATACTATGTAAGTGCTCTCGTTGCTTCTGGAAATGGTTTTTTTTTTCAAAAATTGCTTTTATTAATTACCCTTTATTTTTACATCTCATGTTTATGTATAGTGAAAATATTTTTGTAAAATAATACTTATTTAGGGTACACACATTATGAACTTTTTTTTTACGATTATGAGTTTTATTGAATTATTATTTGTTAATATATATAAGCATTACTAAATACTAAGAAATATTTTTATTTATCAAAAAATAATATTAATCTAAGGTTATTTATAAAAAAAAATTATAAGATATGTGGATTTCTATAATTGTAAGTCATTTTAATTTTAATAATTTTTTCAAAATATAAAGTCAATTTAACTCTACGACTCCTGTAAATAAAAAAATATAAAATAAAAATAAAACTCATTTTTCGTATTTAGCTTCTAAATACATTTGTGAATGGTAATAGCTCAAAACAAAAAACAAAACACTTTTGTTTTGTTTATATTTTGTTGCGGCTTAAATAATAAAAGTATTTTTTAAACATTTCGCATTAATTCATCAATGTGAAATGAACCCACTTGAGCCTGAAAAAAATTTAATATGAGTTTCTAACACATGATTTATACGAGGGTGTAAAAATTTTGTTATGTAGAGTCATTGTTCACACTTTCTATCTGGAAAAGATCTCTTACAAGAAAATAAAGTATTCCCTTAATTAATTAAAACAATAATTTTCCCTTAATTCACACCAATAATATAATATCGCGAGTTTGAACTTAAAAGCTAAATGAGTTACTTGGGAGTTGAGCTTGAGCTTGATTAATGTAAATCAAGCTTGAACAAACTTTCAAACTCAATTTGAGCTCAAGCTCAATATTTAACAAACTTTCAAGCTCAATTCGAACTCGAGCTCAATACTTGTCCATTGAGCTGATCCCAAGCTCAATAAAGCTCAACTCCAACAGGTTCATTCAATATGATCATCATCTTTTCCTCGACAAATCCCACCATTGTTTTCTCCTCCCACTCAGGCACATTTGCTTTCGGTGAATTTCCAACTTCTACGACACTGGTGTTACAAATATGTTTCTCATGCACTTCTGTAACCTCCCTCTCGAGGTTTGATGAGCCATCAAAGACCAAATCAATTTTGTCAGCCACATTCTTCGCAGTCATCTGTTTCTTCATCATGATACTAGGAGAAATAATGCCCACGTTCTCAAGACAACTTCTACAAGATGGAATCAAATACGATCAAGTCAATGGTGTTTTCTGCCGCATACACCACATTCTTAATTTGATTCGTCTGCCCAAATTCTTCACTTCTTCGTGCGCATGGATCTAAAGAGATTCAATTTGATCCCACCCTTTACTCTAAGAATCATAAACTTCTTGCAATTTGATACCTGCTCTAATTAAATTCTCCATAAGAGAATTGACTGCAATTTCAGACACCATTGTGTCTAATGTTTATCTCAAGAAGGCGGCGGAGATGCAACTGTCTTTCAATTCCCAACCAAACTATTATAATAACTTAATAACGTACAAAGTCAAAAACCATTTTGGGATTTTATTTTATTGTTCAAGAATTCAAATAGAATTAGAAGCAAGTAGAATAAAAGAGGATTACAGCACCAGAACAATAACAGGCATCGAGTAAACTTAAGTGGCGATGAAACAGATCCTACATAACAAGGTCCATCCATGGAATCTGTAAAAAATTAGATTGCGAGTTCACATAATCTTAACTAGATTTATCATTAGACAGTAGTCACTATACGTGCTTGGAGAGGCTGAGCGCCACGGTCGGTCAAGCAGCCATTGAATAAACAATAATTTTCGGGAATAACTGATCTTACCCGTGGAGCTAGCGAAGGCCTAGTTTTGCGCTTGACCAAAGGGCGTGGGCGTCGCAAGACTGGGGGCGACGAAGGGAACTGTCGGAGAATAAGATCGGGTGGCAGGGAGGGAAGCTGAAAGGTTCACCGGCGAAAGGTCAAACCCAACATGCTGCATATATTAGGATTATACAGAAACTAAAGCCCTGTAAGCAATTTCTTATGGACTAATGATATTCTAAATTGCACGGAAGGAAAAATAGAAATGGAAATAATAAATATTTTTTATACGAAATAAAAATAAAGACATGATATTTTTTTTAAAAAAAATAGAAAATGGAAACACAAAGTAAAAGTGTACATAAAAAATATGAGTTTTTTTTTTATAAATATAATTTTTAATATAAAAAATATTTATTTAATCTAAAAAAATGATTAATTTAAATCAATGGTAACACAAACACCGAGCAATCGGCGACCAAAGGGAACCAAGCAATCAAAGTTGGACATAGCAACCTCGCGAAAAATTGCACCGAGCAACTGAATCGACGTAGACACCAAGAATTGAGCAATCGATGGTGAGATGGAATTTAACAATCGGAGTTAGAAACAGGGACCTCATGAGCAATCGCACTAAGCAACTGAATTGACAAAGGCACCAAGCACTAAGCAACTGACTAGCAAGGGAGCGATGACAAATAAATGATTGGTCATGGCCAAAAATGAAAGGATTGAGTTGAGAGATATTTCAAACTTCAAAAATTAAGGTTAAGGCGTGAGGACTGAAGAGAAGAAAGCATGCAAAATCGATTGATTTGAAAATATATTTTCTCGTGAGAGATGGAAGAAAATTTTTAATAATTTGGGTTTATTATGAAATGTCCCCCAAATGTTTCTAAAATTATAGAAATGACCTAAAAATTTTTTTTAAACGTTTTCAATGTTTTCAAAACGAGAAATGTCTTAGAAATATCAAAACAGTATATCCCAACCGTTTTCTTACATCGGAGATGCTATTTATACATAAATAAGGCTCCTAAAATTATAATATTTTTTAAAGTAATTATAAATATTTTTTTACAAAATTATTAATTAATTTTAAAATATTATAAATAATTTCAATTTTAACATTATTTATAAGTTTGAAAAAGTTAAACACTTGTTAATATTATTCTTTTATTAAATAATTTGATGAAGATAGTATCTTTTATACTCAAATAGTATTTAAATATGCATACTCGGGGGTGAGTACACCACAACCACCAATACGTATGTTTGGTTAATTCATTGCATCTGTTTTGGATGAAATAGAACCCCCAAATCCTGTTCCTTCTCTTCTTGCTCCATTCATCAGTCCATTGCATATAGGAAAGTAATGATGCTTTCCACATCGAAACAAAATAGTAAAGATGAAGAGAAATAACCTATAAAAAGCCTTCAAATAACATAACAAGACCAAGGGCAATCATCCTTTTAAGACATTTATTCCATGCATATAGAGGAGTCAGTACTCCTAATACCAACCCTTGGTTTCTGCATAAGGTTGAGCAGCCAGTAGTACAATAGCTATTCCATTAGACGGCGCGCCTGCAGAGAGTGACACCATCACCGATGGAAATCTGAGCGATTTCTACCCGGGGATCCAAGGCTAGTTGATTATTGAGTTCTATTATGGCCCTTCTGCTGTCTCGGAGGTGCTCAGGAACTTCTTCCTCTTCACTAGCAACTGAAGAGTACCATAGAGTGTTATCATACGCAATAATGCCACCTACCTTCACCAACTCTATCAGTTTCTCATGGTACTGAATGTAGTTGCTCTTGTCAGCATCCACAAAGGCAAAGTCAAAATCCATTTCTCTTTTATCCTGCATTAGAAGATGGGTTTGGTTCTTAAGACTGGTAAGCAGATTAATTTGTACATATATGTCTATGTGGGTAAATATCCCGTGATGATGACAAGCTAAAAGTCTTTAAGTGAAACTTACATTCCTTAACATTTCATTGAGAACAGGATTGGCTTCTGATTGTATGAAGTTGACCTTATGCTCCACGCCAGCCTTTTGAATGAATGGCAATCCGACTTCATATGCTTCTCGATTTGGGTCTATTGCTACTATCTGTTAAATAAAAGATAGGCCTCACAAGAAAGAAAAGAAAGTCGTTTTTAGGGGTAAGAAGAATGACAAAATATCCGCTGTTTCTTCTCTTGTAAATTTCACCAGCATTAATTTTAACTTTCTAATCTAATTAAAACTTGGTCGCCAGGTAGCTCAAATATTGAATATACTTGATCTAAATGGAGAATGCAAAACGCATAAAAAAGTGAAAACAGGCCAACTATAATTAATGCAACCAACTGTTTTTGGCTTGATGACAAATAACAGCACGTGCAGTCGACAAGAAGTCCCAACCTGGCCATCATCAGGCAAGGCAAGAGCTGTAGTAAGAAGAGAATAGCCTGTGAAAACCCCAATCTCTAGTGTCCTCTTGGCGTTCATCAGTTTCAAAAGCATTGAAAGTAGTAGTCCTTCATCAGGCGGCACCATCATCTCCATTCTACAATTCAAATTGCAAACTTGTTATCCAACAATTGAGCTCGTCAATGAACAGAAACTTTCTGGTAAACCTAGCACATTCGTCCCCAACTTTGAAAAGAAAAGGTCTGAAAGCATATATTTAAATGGTTCCTGGACCACCACACTTCTCTCACAATCCTACAACTGAACAGGCCGAAGTTGCAGAATTAGGAGCTTAGTTAGGTGCAGTCACAAGTCTGCAGTATTCTCTGCTGTAATTTGGCCTAGAGTTATCATGACTAGTTTAGTTATTATGAGAAGATACCAATAATATCTAAACAAATCCCTTACAATGGGCCATATTTTTTGAATGTTGCGTCTCGTATGCCCTTGAGTTGTTCGTGCTCTCTTGGATATGCACTCGTATTCAAGATATACTGAAAAAATAATCAAAAAAGTAAATGATTTATGACTTGAGCCAGAGTCAATGAATTGCTTAACTAAAACATCTACATGTAAAGAGATAGAGATACAGGGCTTTCAATATAGAACTGAAAATGTGAACCGTACAAATACGGGGCTTGTGACTTGAGCCAAAATAAGATATGGCTTTACAACTGAAACAGGGCGATGACTTCAAAATGCCAACCATAGTGCTCCTTATGATGAAATGATGATTCTTGCAGGTGATTAAATAAAAAATGTCTCCTCCAATTCATTTTCACACTTCAGGCAAGTTATATTATTCCTAGATAAATGCATGTATCTCCCCTACCGTCTGGGTAGGATTTGCATCCTAGTTGCCCCTTAGATACAGAACCAAAGCCAAAAGGAGTTGTGAACAGGGGCGGATGTAGGCGGGCTCTGGGGGTGGGCTATATTAATATTTAGTTGGGCTGGGCTGCCTAGACTTTTATATATATTATATATGTATGTATATTTATTACTGTTCAGTTGGGGCTGACACGGCGCGCCCCCCCCCCCCCACATTCGCCCCTGGTTGTGAATCATGCTTAACCAAAACTCATAGCAAAACAAGAGAGAAGAAGAGAGCATGACGAAGATGAACTCTCCTAGCAATTGAAGTCTTATTTGCTATGTTACACGCTCCCCCATTTCCACATAGAAGAGAGAGAGCGAGAGAGAGAGAGAGAGAGAAAATATTACCAGAACCATTTTGGAGAAAAAAAATAATAATAATCCAATCATGTATAAGATAAATAACGGTCATTCTAATTGCTTTGCTGGTCTTCATGCTGTGGAGTAAAAGGACAGGATAGTACCACGAGAAACACTAAATGCTGAAAACAGATGTTAAACCTGTTGAAGAGCCTGGCTCTTGAGGATGGTCTTGAAAACTGCATCTGCCATGACTAAGCTGCATAAAAAAACTCAATGATTCAGGAAATGAAAGTAAACATTCAATTAAGGGCAGATGGATTCACTTACCTTTTAACAACTAAACTTTAGGATAGGAAGGCAGAGAGAGAAAGAGAATGATCTAACTAAACCAGGCGTAACATTTTGCTTAATGCCAATTCGGTTCTTTTTTCGTAAATACTACCACCCAAAAATTATTGTCTTTTGTGACTTTTAGGATCCACAAGTTTCAGAGTAGTCACTTTCCCAAAAAAAGACAAAAACGAAAACAAAATGTCGTCCAACCCACATGCAAACGTTCCAACTTCAGATTTCTAATTCTAAATTCTAATTGTTATATTAAGTACGGGGCTTTGAGCATCCATTCCAATTCTGGAACCCATGTATTTCAACCACACACGCGCCCAATTACTTCAAATAAAACCACATACAAGGAGACAAGAAACAATATAAAAATTCCTTCAAAACACTAGAAAATGAAAATTAACCGGCATAACTCCCTCTAAGCTCACTATTTCCTTTCATGCCAGCCTATCTAGCAAGCAATCACTTGTTAGTGATGATGCGTTATCGAAATCCCTCAAACACCATATGGGCGTAAATATTCCAATCCAAACCACACCTCAACCGCCATATGGAGTAAATTCTGCTAGTGAACGAGAGAGGGAGAAGAGAAAAGAGAGTCATACCTGAGCCTCCTCACCTACAAGAAGAAGATGGATTTGTCGATCAGAAGTATGAAGTCTGCATATTTATTCCCCAAGTGCGTTGCGGAGGTGACAATCAAATGATGCTCGTGGTGATGAGCCCAGATCTGCTGTCTCAAAATGCTGTCCCTTTGGCTGTTCCTCCAATCAGAAATGGCCACGTCACCAGATAATTAAACATCACTAAAATGCTGTCTCTTCAAGTTAATGGCAGCCAAGTTAACGTCATCTTCCAAAATCTGCCAAAGAAGATATTGACCTTCTTCTTGCCCAGATCTTCTTCCACCTCTCGGGGTCCGGCTCCACAGTCACCAGCGGCGGCCACGACACCGCCTTTACCTTCTTCCCGGAGGACGACCTCCGCCACACCAGCACCAGAAGGAAGCCGATCAGCACCGCCACCTCCGTCGTCAGCCCAGATCTGGTTGCATGAAGAAGACTTGGGGTTGCTGGTTGAGCAGCTTTTCTATTTTATTTACTTCCAATCTCTTCTTTTTCGGGTGCTTTTTTTGTCTTTGTAAATTTGGTCATCTGTGAACTCTAGAAATATCAACTTACAACTAATTTCAGCTAAGAAATAATTTATGCCCAATTGTGAGTGGTTCACTGTGAATAACTTCTTTTATGTTCGAATTATCACTTCTTGTTCAAGTGTTGATTCACCAAAGCATGAACATGTTTTCTGGGATTCTTAACAGAATCAGGTATCAGAAAGGGCAGCTATGATCTTTGATATGGATTATTCTGGTTGAGGCTGGATCTGAAAGCTATATCAGCCAACAAAGATACGGCCAATAATTCAAATGACTATAATTGACTTCAATACAAGATTATGATTTAAAAGAGATACCATTAAAAAAGAAATAACTAAAAAATACAAACTCAAGAGACTTCTTGCTAATGTACACATTTTCAGGCTACAAGAAGTTTAAATCTAGTAATTCTTGATGCTGCACAAGCTATATAGCACTATTAAAACCCAGTTCTCTTTCTTCCATTTCTACATTTCCATCTCTCGTGTTCAAGACTAACTAAAGACTAACTAGACATTTTCTCAAACACCTAGTGTGCATTACTTCCCCAAACAAGCAGCTTCTAGTGAGAAAGGAAAATTTGTTGCTGTGACTTAGGGTGTGCACGGTCCGGTTTGGTCGTTTTTGATATTTTTAATATGTCAAACCGCTTGTGCGGTTTTTCTATCAAGACAGATCACGCAGTCTGATTTGGTGAGTAGAAACCGCACCGAAGTGCGGTTCGATGCGGTTTCCACGATTTGTTCAAAATATTAATTCAGTCATTTTCGTAGTACAATTTTTATTATTTAATAAATTGTTTCATCAACTATTTAATTTATAAATCAAAATAAATAAAATAATCTTTTATTTATACAATTTGTAAGCAGGTTGTTAACAACAAACAGTTTGTTTTACAAAACAATCAGTTTGATTGTTTATATATAAACAAACAGATTGTTTATTAATCTGTAATTTGTTTATACAAATAGAACAGATTGTTTACAATTTGTTTAGTGTTTAGTAGATCTATTTTTCTAGTTTGAAAATAAATTATTTTATAATTTTTTTATTATTACATTATACTCGGGCGGTTCAATTTTAAATAGAACCAAAAAATTCTCAAATCATAAATCGCACGGTTTGAAGATTTCTCAAACCGTGTCGGATTGTTTATCTCAAAAAACTACACGATGCAGTGCAATGTGGTTCGATTTGATCGATTTTCACGATTTGTCAATTTTTTTGAACACCCTTAATGTGACTCTGCGAAGAAGGAATTTATGTAAGATCACTGACATGATGGAGGATGACCATTCGAACGCCGCCGAGACGTCACCGTTGCTCTGGCGCCGGTTCCCGACCAAATCTGGGCTGAGAAGATCTGGGCAAGAAGAAGGTCAATGTCTTCTTTGGCAGATTTTGGAAGATGACGTTAACTTGGCTGCGGTTAACTTGGAGATACAGCATTTTGATGATGTTTAATTATCTGGTGAGGTGGCCATTTGTGATTGGAGGGACAGCCAGGGACAGCATTTTAAGACAATAGATCTAGGCTCGTGATCTGGGCTTGTGATAACATCATCTGGAGTAAAAGTCACGCATCCAAGTCCGCATGGGGAATGCTGGCAACTGTTATGTTGCCTACCCAACGGTGGGCAACATAATAATGCCTGGGGAATGCTTTTCTAAGTTTCTTGGCACAATGTTCTAGGTGCAGCCTGCGTTGGCTGCAGTAGTCATTCCCATAATCATGGGTAGGAAAATTTCGATAAATCGAATTAATCCAATCAAATCCATTAATAAAATCGATTGATTTGATTTTTCATAAAAAAATATTCGATTCAATTATGTTTTTTTTTAAATTAATTATTCAATTCAATTTAATTATTTTACTGAAATAATTAGAAAATCAAATTAAATAATTAAAAAATCGAATTAAAATGCACTGTAAAACACTTTCCAAATCGAGTCAATACTACACCGTGTAACACTCTCGCGTGTTAATTTTTATTACTCGTGACCTAACCTTTCCTTTCTCGGCCACTCACCTCACCTGGAGCCTAGAGACCAAAACTGATATATGGAGAGAGAGAGACCCTCGCATCACCATCAGTAATGGTCATCTCCGCCTTCCACGCCTGTTCCCTTGCCGTCGGCAGTTGGTCACCCTTGCATTTCCTTTCGTTGTTTGGCCATCCCTTTCATCTCTTTTGTCAGAGCCACATCGACGACCCATATTGATAATAGTCCCGATCATTCCTTCACTTCCTTGTACTTGGACGATTGACCCACACTGACTTCCGTTCATTGAGTTCCAAAGTTCAGTGTTGACAATATTGAATGTTGCCCCGACTCAACTACACCCAAACAATTAGGCATTTGTGAGAGCCTTCGAAGTATTGTCCATTCCTAGGTCGGGAAGTAAGCACGAGAGTCTTCTTTTCCTTCTTCCAGTTGAAGGGCATCAGCAAAAGTAGCTGAGTTTCTTTGAATGGGTTGCCAAGGAGGAAGCTGTTGAAGACTTTTGACAACTCATACAAGAACTTCAAGGTCGGCTACTTCAAAGTAACCTCTCAACAAGACATGTTTGCCTTCCTTTTAGATGATCGAACAGTCGTTATAAGTTCCTCTTGTGCTGGAGCAAGGAGCCGAGCTCGGTGCTAGGCTTTGGGGCCCCGGCCCAATGGATTTGTATAGTCAAACTTTAAAAAGTATACAATATTGTTATTGGTGTTGTTAACATTATGGTCAATTTTAATTTTATTATGTTTACCTTTTATTTTACCAATATTTTTTGTTATTAATATTATAATGTTAATGACTATTATAATAATAATACTATTAGTAAGATCTAAAATTCATATTTTACCATGTATGTTTATATTAATGCACACATTTAAAACAATATTTGACCACAAAAATCATGACTGGGCACGCTTCAATAATTAATTAAGCTCAGTGGCAACATGAAATTAATGTGGAGAAACTATATAACCTTGTATGGTGAGGGAACCATGTAAGCGTGGCTATTAGAAAAGAACTGCTATCCAACCTAAGAGATGGAAGGATAATGTCACAAACAGTGAAGTCAAAATGGGAAGTAGAAAATCTTTTGCTCAGGCTGTAGGCTGTGAAGAGAATTTTGGCTAAATTGGATAGCTTGATCCAGTAAACTTGAGAGATAAAGTGGAAAACTTAGCTTACCTCTTTATTCAAGACTTGTCTCCCCATTTATACTAGGAGTCCCAACAACTCACAGGGTAAGGATTCAAGAAATAAGGACAACAAACCGAAACTAAAGGATAATGGAAAAATAAAGGAATATGTTGGACAGGTCCTGTTCTGAGGAAATTGAAGGGGTCCTGCAGAAAGGAAGGAATTTTGGTACGGCTAAGTTTGAATGGGTCTTGAGGTTGACAGTCTTGACAGATAAAGGCTAAGAGAGATAACAACAAACAACATGCCAAGAACAAGAACAAGAGCAATCGTGAATCATCCCTGGGGGACAGACATTTATTCCATGCATTGAGAGCAGTCAGTACGTACTCTTAACACACACCAACCCCTAGTTAAAACATCCATTAATATTGCTACAATCAGCATGCAATTTATCATTAGGCGACGCGCCTGCAAAGAGTGAGACCATCAGCGATGGAAATCTGCGCGATCTCTATCCGATGATCATGGGCTAGTCGATGGTTGAGATCCATTATGGCCTTTCTATTTGCTCGGAGATGCTCCGGAACTTCTTCCTCTTCACTACCAACTGTAGAGTACCACAGGGTGTTGTCATACGCAATAACGCCACCTATCTTCACCAATTCTATTAGTTTCTCATGGTAGTGAATGTAGTTGTCCTTGTCAGCGTCCACAAACACAAAGTCAAATTCCGTTTTGCATTTGTCCTGCATTAAAGTAAACTAGCTAGCAGCAGTAGTAAACAGATTTTAACATACAGGTGTGCGTGCGTGCGTGTGTGATTGGCATAAACATTCCAAATAAAAAGTCTCAAGTGAAGCTTACATTACTTAATAACATTTCATTCAGAACTGAATTGGCTTCTGACTGTATGAAGTTGATCTTATGCTCCACGCCAGCCTTCTGAATGAATGGAAGTCCAATTTCGTATGCTTCTCGACTGGGGTCTATTGCAACTACCTGTAAAATAAAGCATAAACTTTAGAAGAAAGAAAACATGTGGCTACTTTAAAGGATAACAAGAATGACAAAATATCCCCTCTTAAGTCTTTTAACTTTTCTTATAAATTTCCCAGCATTTTAGCTTTCTAATCAGTCTCACTAAAACTTGGTCTCGCATGGCTCCTATGTCGAATATACTTGTTCTAACTGAACAGTGCCAAACAAATTAATTAATAAATAGTGAAAACAGGCCAACTGCGTACAATGTCACCAGCAGCTGCATACAAGATAATTAAAGAAGTTTCAATTACCTGGCCATCATCAGGCAAGGCAAGGGCTGTAGTAAGAAGAGAATAGCCCGTGAAAACCCCAATCTCCATTGTCCTCTTTGCATTCATAATTTTCAAAAGCATTGAAAGTAGTAGTCCTTCATCAGGTGGTACCATAATCACCGTTCTACAGTTCAAAATTTTCCAACTTTTTATCCAATAATTGGGCTCGTCAATCAACAGAAAAGATAAAACTTTCAAAACATATTATATTTATATATACATACATATACATAATATAAATACTTCATGGACCACATAAAGCTCTCACAATCCTACAAGTAAGCAATCACTAGTTGCAGTCCAATTTGGCCTAGAGTTATGATCATGACTAATATAGTAAATAATGATGCTTGTAACTCAACAGTTTAATGCGTTTTTGGACCATCCACACACATTTTCTAATTTTCTAATTAAAACTTAACAGCCACGGATAAGTCAGCCACCAAATTCCTACAAGTATCATAGGAGTTGTCCACAAGTTCAGGGAGTAGTATATATTTAGAATATATTAATATTTCTGGAGGTTTCGGTCCTCACTTTGCTAATTAGGTTGGCGGATGATATTTTTTTTAAGTAGTTTTACTCTCATTTTGCAAAACAGGTTATTTCCTAACCCAAACTTAGGACATTTCTGTAAAAAAAAACTACTTTAGCGTTATGACCAAGATTCACCCTCATATGTTCTTTCAACTAGCCAGGGTATTCCCCTCTTCCTCTCTCTCCTTCTCTGTCTCTTCCTCATAATTAGCATTACTGAGAAACAATTCCTTTTATCATTGCTTCAATGATTTGGATGGAAGATGCTAATAACACTACAAAAATTTCGGATTTTAGTGACAAAATATTTCTGTCGCTAAATCCAAAAATCTGTCGCTAAATCAATTTAACGGTGGATTAGCGACAGACTTTTTTCATCGTTGGAGCAATCGTTGCTATCTTTTTTTGTGACAGATCCATCGCCAATTTAGCGATGGATTAGCGACAGAAATTTAAATGTATTTTTTTTTAAATTTAGTGACGGAAATTTTCGTTGCTATTTTTAAAAAAAATTATAAAAAAATTAAAATTTATTTTAGTGATAGAATATTCCGTCGCTATTTTTAAAATTTTTTTATAAAATGTATTTTTTTATTTTTAAATTATAAAATTAAAAATTAAAAAAAATTGTCGCTAAAGCATATTTATAAATAAAAAATAAAAAATAATAATAATTAAAAAATAAAAAAAATATTTTCACTACGTTAGGAAAAAAACACTACAATCATGACAAAAATAAAATTATTAAAAAAGAAGATAATTAATTAATACTTAAATATTTAAACTTTAAATATAATAAAAAATAGAATAAAATTAGAATCTTAATAAACATTTCTAATAATTTATTGAAAATAAATAAAATATATAAATAAATAAAATAACACACAAAAAAAAAGAAAGAAGCATAAAAAATAAATGAGCAGCAAACAACATAACAAATAATTTTTTAATGAAATAACATAAACAAAAACATATGAAAGAAATAAAAGAACATTTCTTTCACAGAAAAAACATATAAAAGAAATAAATAATTTCTTTTTTTTGTTTGGAAAGAAAGAAAAATAAAAAAAATTAAACAAAAAAACTAATACTAAAAATGCTATAAATTTACTAATTTAACATGAGCTGTAAACAAATTTTAAAAATAAAAAGTAAAATAAATATCCAAAAAATAAAATAAATATCCAAAAAATAAAAAATAAAAAGTAATTTAACCTTGGCGAAGGCGAAGGCGAGGGCGAGGGCGAAGGCAAGGGGTTGCAAGCGAGAGACGTGGGTTAGGGTGAGGGGCAGCGAGCGAGAACGACAAAGCAAGCAAGCGAGAGATGAGGGCGAGCACGAGAGGCGAGGGCGATGCAGCAAGTGAGGGCGAGAAAGCGATGGCGAGGGTGAGGCCACGAGCGAGAGCGAGACAGCGAGCGAGAGGCGAAATAGAGCGAGGGTGAAGCAGCGAGCGAGAACGGGGGAAGGGAGAGGCAGTGAGCGAAAGCAGGGGCAAGGGCGAGGGCGAGGGCGAGGCAACGAGCGAGATGAGAGGGCGAGAAGCCAGAGAAAACTAGAGAGCGTTAGAGATTTGGGGGAAGAGAGGACTTAGGGATTTGGGGGGAGATTTGGAGACTTAGGGATTTTTGGGGGGGAAGAGAAGGGGAGAGGGGATTTGGCTAAGAAAGAGGTGGGGAGTTTCCCGCATCTTGCATTTATTTATTTTTAATATTTATTAATTAAATAAAAAATAATATAATTTATAAAAATAATAAAAATAATCATTTAATTGATAAAAATAATGTAATTTAAATAAAATTTTATTATTAAATAATTTAAATAAAATCTTATTGTAATTATCAAAAAAAAATTAATTATATTATAAATCTAATAATTATAATAAATTAATTTGATATATTGAATTATTTATTAATAGTTTGTTATCTTAAAAGATTAATTTTTTTTTATAAATAAAAATTATATTAAACGAAACCTACCTAACATCTATAAATTATTAGGGTAAATTTCAAGTTTCACAAAAAAAAATTAAAAAATAAAAATTCAAAACTTCCATCGCACTTAGGATTCCCAATTACAGAGTAGAACAATACTAATGGCAGAACCCATTTGATCAATACAGTGCATTCCAGATTACTGAATTTCATCTATAACTCAGAGATAAAATTAAAGAGTACAAATAATAAAGAGATATATTCTTTCTTTTTTTTGTCAACATTAATGTTTTATACATAACACTTAAACTTTAAAAATAAAAATTAACCTCTATAGTTTTTTTATAGTATAACTATTAAAGGAAAAAACTGTTCCATATCTTCATTCGAAAACCATTCTGAATTATCTTGATACTCTCTTATCTTGATCAACAGATGTCATTTCTCTAATTGTTTATTATGAATGATTTAATTGTACATTTAATTGTATTACAATGTCTATATATATATATATTAGATAGTGACATATGACACTGTTATCAAGTATAAGACATAATGTCATCCATATATTATGATTTTTAAATAATATTAAGATTTTTAAACTTTTTATTTATTTGTCAAATGTAGTGTTTGTTTACATTTTGTACACATTTACTAAATATTACAAATAATTAATTATTATATATTTAATATATTTTTATTTTATGCACATAAAATATATTAATTGATACAGTTAGAATTTAGCAATATTATGATTTTTAATATTAATATATTTATTTAAATTTTATAAATTAATTTTTTTATATTAATCTCATGTTTAAATGTATATTTAATTTTTTATAAAATTTAAATATTTATATATTTAAATATTCATCTCAAATTTAAATATTTATAAATTAATTGAATAAAAAAATTAAAAAATTAATGTTAGTGACGGATTTGGACAATCTGTCGCTAACTTTAATTTTTTAATTTTAAATTTTTTGTTATAAAATTTAGTGACAGAAATCTATTTTCATCACTAAATTTTAATAACAAAAAATTTAAAATTAAAATTTTATTTTAATTATTAAAATTAATATTAAAATTAATTTTTTATTTTTAAATTTTGCGATGAAAATTATTTTCAGTCACTAAAATTAGTGACAGAAATAAATTCTGTCACTATATAATTTTTTTTGTTTTTTTATTATTATTAAAAATTAGCGATGAAAAATTATTTCAGTCACTAAAATTAGCAACAGATTATTGTTTTTGTCGTTAAAAAATAATTTTATTTTTTTATTTTATTTTTTTAGCTATGGAATTTTTTTCCGTCGCTAAAATTCACTGCTAATTCTCTCAAAAAAATTTTTTGTAATCCATCACAATTTCGTCGCTATTTTATAGCTAGAAATCGGTTGTTAAATCCCATTTTCCTTGTAGTGTAATATTTATATATACAAACCCTTACCTTGGGCCATATTTTTTGAATGTTGCTTCTCTTATGCCCTTGAGTTGTTCGTGCTCTCTTGGATATGCAGTTGTGTTCACGATGTACTGCCAAAATAATCACAAAAGAAAATGAATTTTGACTTAAAAGCCAAAATCTGTGTAAATTAAGAGATAGAAATACAGTTAGAAAGGAAAATAGAAATGAAACAGCAATTGAGAGACAAAGTGGACTATCAAGATACTTGGTTTATTACCTGTCAAATTTTTTAGTACTTCCATTCTATTCTCTAAGATGAATTTTATTCAATTAAAACCATATAAACAACAAGTTTTATCCATAAAAAACAATGCATATGTATACACATATCTATTCATGTGGCATGTTATCTTCCATTTTCTTCCAATCATCGTCAAAAACTTCTTAGCATTTGTTGAAATCTGAAACCATCTAATTCTTTTCTATTGTCTATCTTACCATCTAACGTGGACACACTGTCGTAATTTCACTTACAAATAAGTTGGCACAGTTAGCTCTCCAGACTGATTTCACAATTGAGCATTTAAATGCAGCAATATATAGCTTAATGTGATGTCCAGTTATGCATCAGATTCTCTAGGATGTTAAAGGATGAATAACTGAAACTAGGGCCTGTGATTTCAAAATGCATAAAATGAATTCTATTTCAAAATTATCTAGCATTTGCAGCTATATTTAAGAGGTTTAATGAGTTGAATAAAATGGCCACTCGATTGAGCTTAGCTATATATATATATATATATATCATGATAGAAATAATAAAGACTAAAAAAGAAAAAAAATGACTAACCACATCTACATCAATTATCTACAAAATAGAAATTCATAATAGATAGATTTAGATAACTTTGAACTCAGGAAATTGTTGTGGAAGTTGAGACATTTGTGCTAGTATGCCCCCGCAAGATTGGGGTACCGCAGCTAACACCAATCTTGTAGCATTGTCAAAAGAAAGAGGGAGGAATTCATATTTGATCTAATTCAAATGTATAAAATCGTTTCTGTACTTTTTATAGAAAAAAAACGTTTTTAACTATTCAAACAAACTAATTACACCTTATAGCCACTTTTATGCAAGATACCAAAAATACCCTTAATGAGATTTTAAAATAGAAAACCCACATTGTCCTTAGTTTCTTTTACCAAAATACCATTATCTCTTTCATATCACTTTTCTTCTCTCTCCTCTTTCAACATTCACGTTAGTCTCTTTCTCTCCATTATCAAACTATCAAAACTCAGTAATTCTTTATATATTCAATCTTTTTGCTTGTTGAGTCATTCAATCTTCTTCATCAATCGCAGCGCCATTCAACAAGTTTTTTTCTCTCCAACAAACAATTTCACTCAATCTCAAGATATCAATTCGATTTGTATTTGTTTTATTTTTTAAAATAACTTTTGTGTTCACATTGCTTATTAAGGTCGTGTAAAATTATTGTAATTGTGAACAGAACATATTTTGATAGATATCATTCTAAATATGTACTAATTTGGGTGATAAAAAAAATTTTCGGAACTGCACATCGTTATCGGGTTTTGTGGGCCACAAAGCCCGATCGGGCTTTGTGACCCACAAAGTCCCCCATCGGGCCTTGTGGTTCACGAAGCCCGATCGGGCTTTGTCCTATCGGGCTTTGTGGCCCACAAAGTCCCCCATCGGGCTTTCTAGCCCACAAAGCCCAAAAATAAATTTTTTCAATTTTTCTTGACTTTTTTTTATAAATTAATGTGTTCCATTAATACAAAAATGATGTCTTTTTATGTTTATTGGGTTAATTGAATGTATATATCACAACAAACATTATTATCTTTCACTTTGTGTGAGAATGTCCATCCATTATCAACACAACTAATACATAATCAATTGTTCTAACTAATATTGGACAAAACAAATATAATACTATGATAATAAACTTACGCAAGAATAAAAGTGTAATTTCTTAACAATAATTTATATTTTGAGACTATTATTGGACAACTTAAAAAAATCCCATTCTAAAAACAAAAAAAAAAAAAATCTGGCTTTATGGCCTACAAAGTCTCCCATCGGGCTTTGTGACCCACAAAGTCCCCCATCGGGCCTTGTGGTTCACGAAGCCCGATCGGTCTTTATCCCATCGGCTTTTGTGGCCCACAAAGTCCCCCATCGGGCTTTGTGGCCCACAAAGCCCGAAATTAATTTTTTTTAATTTTCTTATTTTTTCTTTAAATTAGTGTGTTCCATTAACACTAAAATGATGTCTTTTTACGTTTATTGGGTTAATTGAATGTATATATCCCAACAAACATCATTATCTTTCACTTTGTATGAAAATGTCGATCCATTATCAACACAACTAATACATGATCAATTGTTCTAACTAATATTGCACAAAACAAATATAATGCTATGATAATAAACTTACTCAAGAATAAAAGTGTAATTTCTTAACAATAATTTATATTTTAAGACTATTATTGGACAACTTAAAAAAATCCCATTGCAAAAAAAAAAAAAAAAAAACGGGCTTTATGGCCTACAAAGTCTCACATCGGGCTTTGCGACCCACAAAGTCCCCTATCGGGCCTTGTGGTTCACGAAGCCCGATCGGGCTTTGTCCCATCGGGTTTTGTGGCCCACAAAGTCCCCCATCGGGCTTTGTAGCCCACAAAGCCCGAAATGAATTTTTTTTTTAATTTTCTTGATTTTTTTCTTCAAATTAGTGTGTTCCATTAACACTAAAATGATGTCTTTTTACGTTTATTAGGTTAATTGAATATATATATTCCAACAAACATCATTATCTTTCACTTTGTATGAAAATGTCCATCCATTATCAACACAACTAATACATGATCAATTGTTTTAACTAATATTGGACAAAACAAATATAATGCTATGATAATAAACTTACTCAAGAATAAAAGTGTAATTTCTTAACAATAATTTATTTTTTGAGACTACTAGTGGGCAACTTAAAAAAAATCTCATTGCAAAAAAAAAAAAAAAATCAAGCTTTACGGCCAACAAAGTTTCCCATCGGGCTTTGTGACCCACAAAGTCCCCCATCGGTCCTTGTGGTCCACGAAACCAGATCGGGCTTTGTGGCCCACAAAGCCCGAAATTAATTTTTTTTAATTTTCTTGATTTTTTCTTCAAATTAGTGTGTTCCATTAGCACTAAAATGATGTCTTTTTACGTTTATTGGGTTAATTGAATGTATATATTCCAACAAACATCATTATCTTTCACTTTGTATGAGAATGTCCTTTCATTATCAACACAACTAATACATGATCAATTGTTCTAACTAATATTGGACAAAACAAATATAATGCTATGATAATAAACTTACTCAAGAATAAAAGTATAATTTCTTAACAATAAATTATTTTTTTAGACTACTAGTGGGCAACTTAAAAAAATCTCATTGCAAAAAAAAAAAAAAAAAAAAAAATCAAGCTTTACGGCCAACAAAGTTTCCCATCGGGCTTTGTGACCTATAAAGTCCCCCATCGGGCCTTGTGGTCCACAAAGCCCGATCGAGCTTTGTCCCATCGGGCTTTGTGGCCCACAAAGTCTTCCATCGGGTTTTGTGGTTCACAAAGCCCGAAATTAATTTTT
This sequence comes from Diospyros lotus, assembly GCF_014633365.1. Classification (NCBI taxonomy): domain Eukaryota; kingdom Viridiplantae; phylum Streptophyta; class Magnoliopsida; order Ericales; family Ebenaceae; genus Diospyros; species Diospyros lotus. The sequence goes on along the minus strand of NC_068346.1, from coordinate 7,024,008 downwards.
TTTTTAATTTTCTTAATTTTTTTTTTCAAATTAGTGTGTTCCATTAGCACTAAAATGATGCCTTTTTACGTTTATTGGGTTAATTGAATGTATATATTCCAACAAACATAATTATCTTTCACTTTGTGTGAGAATGTCCATCCATTATCAACACAACTAATACATGATCAATTGTTCTAACTAATATTGGACAAAACAAATATAATACTATGATAATAAACTTACTCAAGAATAAAAGTGTAATTTCTTAACAATAATTTATATTTTGAGACTATTATTGGACAACTTAAAAAAATCCCATTGTAAAAACAAAAAAAAAATAATAATAATAATCTGGCTTTATGGCCTACAAAGTCTCCCATCGGGCTTTGTGACTCACAAAGTCCCCCATCGGGCCTTGTGGTTCACGAAGCCCGATCGGGCTTTGTCCCATCGGGTTTTGTGGCCCACAAAGTCCCCTATCGGGCTTTGTGGCCCACAAAGCTCGAAATTAATTTTTTTTTAATTTTCTTGATTTTTTCTTCAAATTAGTGTGTTCCATTAGCACTAAAATGATGTCTTTTTACGTTTATTGGGTTAATTGAATGTATATATTCCAACAAACATCATTATCTTTCACTTTGTATGAGAATGTCCTTTCATTATCAACACAACTAATACATGATCAATTGTTCTAACTAATATTGGACAAAACAAATATAATGCTATGATAATAAACTTACTCAAGAATAAAAGTGTAATTTCTTAACAATAATTTATTTTTTGAGACTACTAGTGGGCAACTTAAAAAAATCTCATTGCAAAAAAAAAAAAAAAAAAATCAAGCTTTACGGCCAACAAAGTTTCCCATCGGGCTTTGTGACCCATAAAGTCCCCCATTGGGCCTTGTGGTCCACAAAGCCCGATCGAGCTTTGTCCCATCGGGCTTTGTGGCCCACAAAGTCTTCTATCGGGTTTTGTGGTTCACAAAGCCCGAAATTAATTTTTTTTTAATTTTCTTGATTTTTTTTTTCAAATTAGTGTGTTCCATTAGCACTAAAATGATGCCTTTTTACGTTTATTGGGTTAATTGAATGTATATATTCCAACAAACATCATTATCTTTCACTTTGTGTGAGAATGTCCATCCATTATCAACACAACTAATACATGATCAATTGTTCTAACTAATATTGGACAAAACAAATATAATACTATGATAATAAACTTACTCAAGAATAAAAGTATAATTTCTTAACAATAATTTATATTTTGAGACTATTATTGGACAACTTAAAAAAATCCCATTGTAAAAACAAAAAAAAAAATAATAATAATCTGGCTTTATGGCCTACAAAGTCTCCCATCGGACTTTGTGACTCACAAAGTCCCCCATCGGGCCTTGTGGTTCACGAAGCCCGATCGGGCTTTGTCCCATCGGGTTTTGTGGCCCACAAAGCCCGAAATTAATTTTTTTTAATTTTCTTGATTTTTTCTTCAAATTAGTGTTTTCCATTAGCACTAAAATGATGTCTTTTTACGTTTATTGGGTTAATTGAATGTATATATTCCAACAAACATCATTATCTTTCACTTTGTATGAGAATGTCCTTTCATTATCAACACAACTAATACATGATCAATTGTTCTAACTAATATTGGACAAAACAAATATAATGCTATGATAATAAACTTACTCAAGAATAAAAGTGTAATTTCTTAACAATAATTTATTTTTTGAGACTACTAGTGGGCAACTTAAAAAAATCTCATTGCAAAAAAAAAAAAAAAAAAAATCAAGCTTTACGGCCAACAAAGTTTCCCATCGGGCTTTGTGACCCATAAAGTCCCCCATTGGGCCTTGTGGTCCACAAAGCCCGATCGAGCTTTGTCCCATCGGGCTTTGTGGCCCACAAAGTCTTCTATCGGGTTTTGTGGTTCACAAAGCCCGAAATTAATTTTTTTTTAATTTTCTTGATTTTTTTTTTCAAATTAGTGTGTTCCATTAGCACTAAAATGATGCCTTTTTACGTTTATTGGGTTAATTGAATGTATATATTCCAACAAACATCATTATCTTTCACTTTGTGTGAGAATGTCCATCCATTATCAACACAACTAATACATGATCAATTGTTCTAACTAATATTGGACAAAACAAATATAATACTATGATAATAAACTTACTCAAGAATAAAAGTGTAATTTCTTAACAATAATTTATATTTTGAGACTATTATTGGACAACTTAAAAAAATCCCATTGTAAAAACAAAAAAAAAAATAATAATAATCTGGCTTTATGGCCTACAAAGTCTCCCATCGGACTTTGTGACTCACAAAGTCCCCCATCGGGCCTTGTGGTTCACGAAGCCCGATCGGGCTTTGTCCCATCGGGTTTTGTGGCCCACAAAGCCCGAAATTAATTTTTTTTAATTTTCTTGATTTTTTTTCTTCAAATTAGTGTTTTCCATTAGTACTAAAATTATGTCTTTTTACGTTTATTGGGTTAATTGAATATATATATTCCAACAAATATCATTATCTTTCACTTTGTGTGAGAATGTCCATTCATTATCAACACAACTAATACATGATCAATTGTTCTAACTAATATTGGACAAAACAAATATAATGCTATGATAATAAACTTACTCAAAAATAAAAGTATAATTTCTTAACAATAAATTATTTTTTTAGACTACTAGTGGGCAACTTAAAAAAATCCCATTGCAAAAAAAAAAAAAAAAAAATCAAGTTTTGCGGCCAACAAAGTTTCCCATCGGGCTTTGTGACCCACAAAGTCCCCTATCGGGCCTTGTGGTCCACGAAGCCCGATCGGGCTTTGTCCCATCGGGCTTTGTGGCCCACAAAGCTCGAAATTAATTTTTTTTAATTTTTTTAATTTTTTTTTCAAATTAGTATGTTCCATTAGCACTAAAATAATGTTTTTTTATGTTTATTGGGTTAATTGAATGTATATATCATAACAAACATCATTATTTTTCACTTTGTGTGAGAATGTCCATCAACTATCAACACAATCAATACATGATCAATTGTTCTAGATAATATTGGACAAAGCAAAGATAATGCTATGGTAATAAATTTACTCAAGAACAAAAGTGTAATTTCTTAACAATAATTTATTTTTTGAGACTATTATTGGGCAACTTTGAAAATATCTCATTACAAAAAAAAAAAAAAAAATCGGGCTTTGTGGCCCACAAAGTTTGTTATCGGGTTTTGTGGGCCACAAAGTTCGCCATCGGGTTTTGTGGTCTGTAAAGGCCAAAAATGAAATTTTTTAAATTTTTTTGATTTTTTTCAAATTAGTGTGTTAGCACTAAAAATTTAAAATATAATAATTATTAAAAAATGTCTTTAGTAGTAAATTATTTTTTTAGGGGGAACCGAACATGTGTTCGAGACCCAACCAGTTATTAAAATATTAAAAAAATAATAATTAAAAAATAATAGTAATTATTAGAAAATAATAATAATTTAATAGTTGAAAATATATTATTATAATTATGATTTGCAATTATTATTACAATTTAAAAATTAAATAATAATCATCGAATAACAATTTTTCAATTATATATTTAATAATACATATATATTTAAATTTTTTTAATTATTATTATTAATTAATTTTATTTATATGTAATAATACATATATATTTAATAATTAAAAGGGGTGGAGGTTTATCGGGTCTGTTGTGTGGGGGTTAAATAGAAATTTAACCCTTTTATTTTTTTTTTTTGTATTGAGGGTAGTTTGAAAATTCATTATCTTTGTCTTTATTCTTAATTTTTAATAAAAGTGGATTGTTGAAAAGTCAAAGGTTATGGTTCAAAGCGGTAAAGTGGTTATTTTTTGTAATTATTTGTTTGGAGGGGCTAAAAACGTTTTTTTGTAAAAAAAAGGATAAAAACAAATTTTGTATTTATGGGGGAGTTATTTTTTACAATTTCCACAGGTTGAATTGGCAGCAGATGGTGTGGTTTTGGCCATGGCAGAATGAAAGTTGTGGTGAAAAAGAAACAAAAAAAACTTATTTGACACAAGAAAGGCCCTAAAACCATAAAAGGTTTGCCATGAGTTTATTAATTGAGTTTAGGTGTATATATATACACATCCATCGTGATAAAAATAACAAAGTCTAAAACAGAAAAATTGACTAATAACATCTACAACAATTACCTACATAGATAAAAATACATAGAAAACAGATTTAGATAACTTTGGACTCAAAAAATTGTTGAAGACGTTGAAATCTTTGTGCTAGTAATATCGCCCCTTAATTACGAAACCAAAGCCAAAAGAACTCACAAATCATGGATTACCAAATTACTATTCCTTATATTTATAAAACGAATAAAACTTGTAAGAAAATCAACTATGCTAATACTAGTAGATCAAAAGAGGAGCTAAAACAATATAAACTGATAGGAGATTAAAACTCGGCAAAAGGAGGGAGGGAAAGAGAGAGCTTGATGAAGAAGGAACTCTTGTTCTGGCAACTGGAGGCTTATTTTTTAAGTTACCCACAAACCGCCATGTGCACAGATTAATTACAATTGACAAAAGGAAGAAAATAGTAAATTACTCACACACCTCCTAAGATTAGGTTAAATTGACGAGGACCTCCCATCTCTTTTGGAAAAATTGCAGGAACCACTGCTGAGGTCTAAAAGTTGTAGTAGTTGGTACCTTTACTGTTAAAACGATGAAAATTAAAATTTCCAAAATACCAAAAATACCCTTCCATTTGCATCTCTCTTTCTGTGTCTTCTCTCTATCCTATCTGATGTCTTTTTCTCCCCCCTTTCCCCCTCATTCTCTCCTTTGGTGATGACAGTGACGGCGGCAACGTCGACATCCGCGTGTTCCCTCAATTCCAACCTCCCTTCTTCTCGATCGAGATGCTGGTTCTTTGATTTTTGAAGAAAACAACGACTAGGTTATTCAATTTGAAGAACCCAACATTTGGGTTCTTCAGATCAAAGAACCTAGATCTGGGATCTTCGATTGGAAGAACCTGACTCCCTCCTCCCCCACCCTCACCCTCACGCTAGCAATGTTTGGGTTCAAAGCAACTAGTGGTGGTTAGGTTGAATACAACCATCTCTCTCTCTCTCTCCCCTCTGCTTCTCTTTTCATCGCTGGAACCCAGGCCACTAGGTTTGCTGGCAGAACCCCCACAATGGCTAGGGTTTGAGAATGAGGTAGCGACCATTACCAATATTTTTTTATTTTTTATTTTTTGATTTTTCTAAATGATAGAGAGAAAAGGGAGAGATGAGATAGTGAGAGAATTGTATGAAAAAAAAAATGGTCATTTTATCTTAATTTTAAATGGCATGGGAAATCTCCTAAATTTTACGTAACCTTGGGAGTTGCTAATTAGTGTAATTTGCCCAACAAAATATTACAAGAGCCATTACAGAGAGGATAGAGGAATAAACAAAAATTAACCGAACTCATGTATAAGATAAAGGATGGTAATGCTTATCGTTGCATTGGTTTCCATGGTACGGAGAAAAAGGATAGGAAAATGCCGCGAGAAGACAATGGTAAAAACAGAGATTAAACCTTTTGAAGAGCCTCGCTCTTGAGAAGGGTCTTGAAAACTGCATCAGCCATGACTAAGCTGCATGAAAGAACTCAACGATTTGTGAATGAATGTAAACATTATAAGTTAAGGAGAGGTAACTTCACTCAACTTTTAACAACTAAATTTTAAAGATAGAAATACAGAGAGAGAGAGAGTCGTCTGATCCTCATACTACAAAGTTTCAGATCATTCGTAAATTCCACCATCCGATCATACTACAAAGTTTCAGATTAGTCATTTGAAAAGAGCCATCTGATCCTCATGCATGCATTCCAATATTAGATTTCTATTTCTAAATTATATGTAATCATTATATGAAGTATGGATGCGACGATATGAGTTTAAGCACCCATTCCAATTCTGTAAGCCATGTATGCATTTCAAGTACACGCAAACTCAAGCTCACTATCTAGCTAGCACTGGATTGTTAGTGACGATGTGCTCCTAAGGAAATTAATCAAACACCTTATGGGCGTAAATATTTTAAACCACACTTCAACCACATCTTTTTCTTTACTGTTTAAACTGCATTGACACATCCATCCATATATATTTAACGAAATCTCTGCGAGAGAACCATGAGATAGAGAGAATAAAGAGAGAAAGGTAGCCAAACCCGACTCTGCTCGCCGATCAGAAGAAGATGGATTTGCCAAAAGCATGAAATCTGCATATTTATTTGCGCCATGGCTCATACCAACCGCATCAAATGAAGATCCCCATTTCTGATTTGTTTATTCACCATCCTCGTCACAACGTCCCAAGTGTTGCAAATGCTGTCTGCACCATCCATTGGCCAATTGGCCGTTTGCATTAAATTTAATGGTGCCCGCTCAGCGATTCATATCACGGCTATTTCCACATGGACCAGCAAAAACATGAAATTCGTCATGATCTTGTTGATTCAAATGGCAATATAAATAGTAAATAAAATGGAAAAGAAAAGCTAGGATTTGTTTGAAAAAAAAAAGATAAAAGTTAAAATATATGTGTTGTTTTTGTAATAAAACAATAAATTTATAATTATGAAAAAACGTCCGTTTTCATCTTTTAATTTTAAAGATATTTGTAAAATAGAAAATGGTAAGAGGCACAGGGTGTCTCGGGCTCTTGATTCTTAAGTAAGTCTCAACCAAAAAAATAAAGAAATATCCAACTAACTTATATAAAAAATTTTGAAAATTTCAACCGAAAGAATGATTCTATATTTATAAGGGTCAAGATTGATATATGAAGGAGAATTTATGTTTTTAGAGATTATTTATTTTTAATCTCTAAGTAAAAATTTTAAACGTAAGTTAATGTATTTTTAATGGGTCATAACTAAAAGATTTCCTTGAAATTGTATTTTTAAGATTTGGGAGAAACTCAATCTCCTATACTTACCCACAAAATGCCTCCAAAAGAATCTCCCAAAAATTAACGGAAAGATTTTTAATACTCCTTCCTCTTGAACTTGTCTTGGACTTATACTTAATTTGTCAGTCACAACAATATGCAATTAATTAAGGAAAGCTGACACATCTATACAAAGCACCTCTTATTTGAATAGAGATGCTTTTTTTCTAAATTAGACCAAATGCGCTTGCCTGTGAAGGTCAATAGAACAATTTAAGTAGATTTTCAAGCCCATTTTTTAGGCTTCTAGTAGCACCTCAAAAGAAGATTTTACCTTCTCAAAAAGTCAACAACTTATTACTAAAAAATATATAATGTAACAAAGTTTTGAGTAATTTGAATTTTTAAAACATTATTAATGTGATTGATGTCAATATATAAATAGAAATTACTTTTACATCTCCCAAGCAATGGCAAAGCTTTGATTTGAAACTAGAATGGTCAACTAAATATAAGTATCAAGCAAAATGAAATAAAAAAAAAAAAATTTCTATACTTGTAATAACGTTTTAAATGTACAATTATATTATTACAACTATCCATGATTTTACACAAACATGCAATCATTCATCAAATTATCTCCCGTTTAATTATGTAATTTATTATTTTTATTTAAAAAACTAACTTTATGGACATTTGTTTTTTGTGTCCACTAACTTGTCTCCTTTTGATACCTAAAAATTAGGAGTTGAGCACACATCACTGATATAAGTTTAAGTTAATTGTCAAGTATTAGAAGTTTTATACCAAAAAAAGTAAAAAAAAAAAAAGGCAAAATTTGGGAAAACAGATCAAATTTGTGTTTATCCCGGAGAAAATATCATACCTGAGAGAAGAACGTCTTCTCCCGGGAAAAGAAGTTCTCCCAGAGGCAGAGTCGATCCTAAATTTTCTAAGGCCCAAGGCAAATTTTCTCTCAAGTGTGCCCTTTTATATAAATTAAATAAAAAAAAATAAAAATTATCAACTAATTAATTTTATTAAAATTATAAGAATTTACAAAAGATAAAGAACATATTTTGAAGTCTCATTAAAACTTTTTTTCAAATATGTAATTTATTTGTTCTAAAATAATAGAGTAAAATATAGTATCAAATGAAGATTGATCAAATAATTTAATTTATTAAGTTACAAAAATTTAATATCACTAATAGAGAACATGTATTATAAATATATTATTATTTAATTTTATAATTTAAATATTTAATTAATTTAATGTATTTAATTAATAAGATAAAGAGATGAGAGTTAATTAGATTTGTTTAATTAATGAAAAATTAATTAGATGTGTTTAATTAATGAGATAGATATGGGGTGTTCATGAGAGAAAGAAAGAGAGAGGGAAAAAATAGGCAAAAGGAAGAGAGTAATGTGAGAGAGAGAGAGAGAAAAAAAAATAAGGGGGGAATAATGGGTGAGAAAAATGGGGGGCCTCGTGAGAGGGAGAGCTGAGAGGGAGAGAGTCTGTGAGAAAGAATGAGTGGGGGAAGGGGAAATATTAAAATTTAGAAGATAAGGAATGTAGCACTACTCTAAAAAAAAAAAAAAACTTTGTGCCCCCCTCAGTCGTGGGCCCCGGGTTGTAGCCTTGGTAGCCCTGGGCCAGGGTCGGCTCTGCCCAGACGACCTCACAGATAATTTTTCCAAGCGACATTCTCTAAAAGGAACAACACACATGCCATAATCCACTTGGTCGAGCCAACCTCTCAAGAAAGAACCCGAAAGAACTTTCTCTTGAACAATTTTACCTCACGTTGTCTTAGACAACATGGCATGCTTGAGCACAGGCTCTCTTGTCTTTGGGGGACCATTCCTCTAGAAGGGTTCTCACTAGACCCTCTTTCAAACTCTAGGACAACCATGTGTGATTAGGATAATGTTGCATCTTGTGAGCAGAAGAGCACCATGTTTCCTATGTATGCTTGTCACATGTCCCAATCATGACCTTAGGCTATAAATGCCCCTCGACCTTTCACGTTAGAGGGTTTCTTCCAAGCCTTTCAATCCAACCACTTGCACAACCTGATTTCTCCTGGACGCCCTTCACTTGCATTCCACTTACATCTTTACTTCACCATGATTTCTTCTAATTTAAGTAATAAAAAGACCGCACGAGAGAAATCCTAGTGTGCCTCTAACCTGCTTTTGTCTTGCAACTACTTTGCCCTGAGCCAGCTTCCCATGAACAATCAACTTCTCCTAGATAGTTCTCTCGAATAATGGATTGAGCATTTCCTGACACTCTCCCAGACAAGTTTTGTTTTTCCACTAGGTTTCGCCAATTTTCAAAACTCTTTTCTTAATACAAATTTTAATTATTGTATTTAAACAATAATGATTGTATTTAAACAACAATGATTGACAATTAATACAAATAATTATTAAATTTTAATTATTGTATTTAAACAATAATTATTGTATTAATTGTCACGATATGTCATTGCATTATTTTACTAATAATATTTTACGTGAAAAAGTTTTGTTGCTAAGAATGTGAAAACGACTTAATTCATATATAAAAGAACATTATTTAAATCATCAATGATTGGCCAAACGCTCTCGTATGAATGCGATCAAATTCAGATCCCAATCAATCTTTTTTTCTTCTTTTTCTTCCTGATCCTGCGGTGTCCCCTTTTCTTTTGTCGGTTGGATTGTATCTTTGATTTGGAAGTTTCTACCATAATTTATGGGATTTTTTAGATTTGGTGATGTGACTTATGATGATTAATTTAAATTTAGCCCATTATGACTTAAGTTCACTAATCAGATCCAAAGTCATTAGGATTTAAATTCATCCCATTTCCTTAATTAATCTTCCTTAATCCAAAGTTATTAGGGTTTATTTATGCCTTAAATTCACTAATCAGATCCCACCAATTCCTTATACAAATCGTAAAGACTCAAGTGGGGGCTCTTACTTAAATGGAGAGAGATCCATGCAAATAAGGAAAATCGTTTGCGCATATTAATAAATCACATAGAGTTTCTCCTCAATGATTTTGAAATAAGTGCTTCTCAAATTATTTTGAATGCTTCTTAAAAATGGTTATGATCTTGTCTTTTAAATCAATTAAATCGTGGGGATTATGAAATATTATCAAAGTTCTTAAAAGACAAAGAAAGTAGTTCTAAAATAGAGTAAAAGTTATTTAAATATTAAATTTAATGAAAAACTATTGATCTATTATATATGTCCATCAGCTAATTTTTTTAGAATTGTCCATTTCTTATCTAAGTTTTTCGACTGGTCTTTCAAAACTATCAACTGCTTCTTAAAACAAGTTGACCGGTTTAGTGCATATCTTTTGGATCAATGCTCTAGAACTAATTTGTTAATTAATTTTTAAATTTAAAAAATTGTCTGACTAGTTTTTTAAAATTTCAAAATAAATCGTCTACTATTTTTAAAAAAAATTAAAAATAAACCATAGACTATTATACTGAAATTGTCAACTATTTCAATCAGAAAATTATTAACGGCTATATTAAATGAAAAAAAAAATTCAAAAGCTGTAAATACCAGTTGTTTGATTTTCAAAAAAAAAAAAAAGGAGAGAAAAAAAGATTTGAGAAAGAAAAAATGTTGAAACTTTCAGATTTAGTGAAAAACTCCCCATCTATTCCATATGTATACGATTGGTTTTTCAAAATTGTCGACTTCTTCTCTGAGTCTGTCAACTAGTTTATTTAGTGAAAAACTTTCAGATTGATATTTTCTCTCACAAAACTTAGTTTATTTTCTATAAAATATTATTTTCAACCTTCATGAGATTTATGTTGAGAGTTGCATGTTTCATTTCATTAATCTTGAAACTTGAAGTTAGGCGTGTTAGAAGGTTAGCGTGGATTGTTAGAAATTATATTTATTCAAATTATCTCTAGTGAATTTAAAATTTTCTAACTGAGAGTTAGAGTAATGGATATAGACTGAGAAATAGTCGAACTACTCTAAAATTTTCTTGTCTCTTGTGATTTCACAGCTTAAGGAGGATTCTATCAATGGCACATATTATTGGAGCTCGACAAGCCAAAAGGCAAAGTACCATGAGGCCACGCTACTTTGACAGAACCAACTATGGCTATTAGAAGAAAATGATCTTTTGCTACTTAATACAAGATGCAAAAATCTTGAAAGTCATACTTAATGGAGTGAAAATACCCTTAATGAAGAATATCAATGAATGGAGTGAAGAGGATCAAAGGAATTATGAGCTTAATGCAAAGGTAATGAACATCCTATTTTGTTCATTAAGCCTGGAAGAATTCAATGAAGTATCTACATGCAAGATAGCCAAGGACATTTGGGACAAATTGGAAGTCACACATGAAGGAACATAAATCAAGTGAAGTAGACAAAAACTAACTTGCTTACTCCTGACCACGAGCTCTTCTTTATGAAGGATAAAGAGACCATCAAAGAGATGCTCACAAGATTCAATGATAGCACCACTAACCTAGAAGTCTTTTGGAAGGTATATTCAAATGAAGAAAGAGTAAGGAAGATCCTTAGAAGCTTGTCAAGCATATGGAATCTTAAGGGTGACAACAATTCAAAAGGCAAAAGATTTGAATACTCTATCATTTGATGAATTTCTGTGCCTTTTGATGACTCATGAAATGAAATCATAATAAGAGGGAAGAAGTGGAAGAGTCAAAGAAAAAGAAGAACTGACACTTAAAGTTGAAAAGGATCAAAGTGAGGAAAAAAGGAATGATGAAAATAAAGATATAGCCCTTTCCACAAGGAAATTCAACAAGTTATTGGGAAGATTTTAGCCAAAGGAAAAATGCAAGAAGAGAAAAAACACAAGCAATTTTTTGTTTTTGTTTTTTTTTTTTTTTTTTTGGGGGGGGGGGGGCACAAATGAGATTAAGTCATTTGAATGCAAAAATTTCATGTTAATGTGCAGAGCCTAATTATCACATTGGCACACATTGCTCCTACACAGAGTTAGTACATGGATCGACCTCCATGATAAAGTTAACCTAGGGGTTGAAAGGGGGTGATAAACCCTTATCTTGAGGATTGTAGGGGGCAGAGCCTCTTGGGTGAAATTTAGTATACAATTTTATAATATGAATAGTTTTGATTTTTCACACATGTTTTTTTGTTACCCTAATTTTTACTTATTATGATGGTTCTTAGAGAGTATAAGTGGGTATTCTCTTGTAATCTCAAATTTGGTTATAGTGAAAAATCTTACTTATATTATGATGGTTCTTAAAGAGTATAAGTGGGTATTCTCTTGTAATCTCTAATTTGGTTATGGTGAAAAATCTTGCAACGGTGGCAAATGGATGTAGCTCTCACATTGAGAGTGAACCACTATAAATCTCATGTGTTCTTCGTGCTTGCTTTTATTATTATTATTTTACTATTTAGGATTATTAGTTTAATCCTAACAATTTAGTTATATAAGGACAAAGTGTCCTAACATAAAGAAGCATGCCAGGAAGGTAAAGAAAAAGGTGTTAGCTATATGAAGTGACGAAGACTGCTCAAGTGAAACTCTTTAAGTGACCAAGAAATGGTCAACTGATGCCTCATGGCTAAAGTGGAAGATGAGATATGTTCTAAATTTTCTAATTTCTGTCATTCTAAATTTACTTTGAATGAATTGTATGATACTTTTATTGAGTTGGTTGAAGACTCTGAAAAAGGAAAGTTTGAAAAAGAAATCTTTTGAGAAAGAAAGTCAAAGCTCTTGAATAAGAACTAAAGGGCTATTTACTTGTGGAAAACGTTTTCTATTAGTGTTTAGAAAATGAGAAAAAGTGTTTAAAATCAGGAAATTTTTTACATGAAAATATTAAGTGAAAATAAATTAACATTGATTTATCCTTAACTTTAGTTATTTTTTTGGGGGGGTACATTTTGCAAAACCTTTATTGCATTTTTATTAAGTAAATAATAACTATAATAATTGGTTCAAAATTGCAAGTTCAAAAAATTATGGCAAGGTTTGATCGTGACTATTTTTCACGAAATAAATTGTCAATACAAAACAAAATTAAGTTAAAACAAATTGATGACATAGTGTTCACCATTAACAAAATCATACAAGTTTAACTCTCAAGTACAAACAATTTTTTGTCAAAACAACACAAACTAAAATTAAGCTAACATTGAAAATAACTACTAGTGAGCCTAACGATTATAACCAACTATTCAACATGTGAGGTAGCTCGAGTACCTCCAAAGAAAAGGAGAAGGTTCAAGAATAAGAGAAATGTCTACCTATTTAATAATTGACTTACTTTCAGAAAAGGGGGATTTATAATAATTATTTTCTTTGAAAGTTTTTTATATGAGTTGTATAGCTACATAAACGCTTATTTCTTAATATCCAGTGTAATAATTCAAAATTTGAGAATTAAATAAATGATTATTAATTTAGTTGGGAATAATTAATAATTGCTAAATTTTACATTTGAAGTGATATTGATTTATTGAAATTGAATAATTTGGTGAATGGTTGATACTCAATAATTATTGCGTATAAGTTGATTGTTAAATATTTTTGGGTTTAAGAGAAATATTAATTATTAATTATTGTGGTTGCAGTGATTATTGAATATTTGTGGGTTAAAAAAATATTAATTTATTTGGGTATTTGGAGAATTAAGAAAAATGTTTAATTATGTAATTTTGAGAAAATAGGAAATTTAGGTTTAATTAATTTAATTGGTGTTAATAGTAATTATTAGTAATTTGGAAGTATTTATGGAAATAAGAAAATAAATTAATTTAGTGAATTTTTTGAAAATTATGGTGTGAAAGTGAAATAAGGGGTAATTGTGAAGTGGGGGTGCAAGTGCCGATTTTCGAAAGTTCTAAGTGCTGGAGTAATTCTCGAAACTAGGTCGCGAGTTAGCTTAAATATAACCGCATGCATATATATGTTAAAGGCGTGTGTGGCACGGGCGATCGCACGCGAGAGCTGCCCTGCGGAGGACGCGGGATTGAATCCGCGTGGGCGCGCGCGAGACTTGGTTTTGCTGATTTAATTTGGCTAAGGGAAGGACCGAAACGACGTCGTTTCAGCCCCAAAGGCAGTGGCCCTTTGTGCAGCCCAGCGGCTGCCACGTGGCCGCGCCCCAGCCTCTCATTTTGGCCAATTTAAAGGCCGATTTCAGCCGTCTCCAAGCAGCAAATTGCAGAGGAAAAAATGGCGGAAGAAGATGGCGCGCACAGTGAAGAAAAGAGGGAAATTTGGGGAAAAAATTCAAAATTTAATGTGGTTTAATCACGATTTAATTAGCCAGGTATGTAAATAAATATGTATTAAACATTTTATATAGTCGAAATTTCATTTTGCGTTCAATTTTATTAATTTTGGGAGTTTAATCTATTTTACAGCATATATTATTTTGATGGCATTCAAGCGTAAAAACATTGTAATCAGCTTAAACGAGGTAAGCTCCCTCTACCCTTGCGATCTCTTTCCATTTGGTGAACCCCTCATCTTCCCTTAATTTGTTTCGGTGTTGTGTATTAATTATATAAATTGAGGATGTTATTAGCGTGATTTAATTTAAAATAAATATGAGACTCGTTGGGATTTTATTTGTAGTGCGCCTGCGTAGGATTTTAGACGGTTAAATTATTTATATTATACGATTAGATTTAATTAATATGAGTCGTGATTTTATTAATTACTAAGGAAGCATTTTACTTCGTAGCGGGAGTGCAAGATAGGCATGAAACAGCCGTGTAAAGGCAATCTCCTAATCCTCTCTTCATGTTCTTTAATTCCCGTGAGAGACTCCGTGGTTTCTCATATTTTACGCCCTCCCTTACTTTAATTCGGTGCCTAGCCTTATTTGTTGAATTATTATTCATTTGTTTTAATTTAAATTAAATCCGAGACTTCTAGAGTTTTATTTGTTGAGTGCCTACGAGGGTTTGTATCGCCCCCATTTCTTTCGGGATGATGCTGAACCCAGCTTGGGGACTAGGTTCCTAGACGTGCAGGTTTATTTATGATTTTTTTTGGATTTATTTATGGTTCGGTTAGAGCTATCGAGCAGTAGGGCAAGGGTCGGCTGTTTGGTGACGTTGGAGTAGACTATTGTACGGCCCTGATGTGGACCGTCGGGTGGACACTCCTAGTCACTGGCCGTTGACCGATGCCGGGCACTGTTGACTAGCTCTACCAGTATGTGATTTACTGCACGTTTAGATTCGTTATGTTGCTGTTCATGATTTGATATGTACATAGGTACGGGTTGCATATTGGGATATTCATTTATTGAGTATGGTTGGACACGGACATTCTGATGTTCTACCCTTGTGCTTAGTTTTGATGATGAAAAACATATGTTATTAAATCCCTAAGTCATGAATCAAGGTGGTGGTTTTCAACAAAATCAATTTCAAGTGCATTGTTAAAATGAAAACCAAAAAGATTTATGATTTTCTATTTTAGTTAGAGATTTGCAAAGTCAAGTTTTTAGTCTTAAAAGAATCTCCTAAAATGATTTTCAAATTAGCTTTGAAGTCGTTGGTCAACATAGAGCTAAAATTGTTCTAAGGCAAAAGACCAACTAGAACATGTTTTTGAAAGTGTGTTCATTTTAGAAAGTGTTCATTTTAGAAAAATATCTCCTAGTATTTTGATATCTAATATCTCTTAGTAATGAAATGGTTTTGATGAATGTCTATATAAAAATCAATTTCTATCATGTGGATTATATGAATGAGAAAATGAATTTTTAGTATATAAGCTTTGAAGCAAGATATGAAAACTTATAGAAGAAATATTGAGTATGGTTGAGAGTGATTTGAAAAACTTGCTTGTTGAGAGTGATTTGTTTCAAAATATACTTTTGATAATCTCAACTTGCTTTCAAGATAATCAAAATGAGGTTTTAAAAGAATCGAATAAGGATGAATTGAAAATTCAAGATTTTCTATAGAATAGTCGACTATCAGGATCATTCTGTCGACTATGCTTCAAAATAGTCGACTATTTTTGATGTTCTGTCGACTATTTAAGCATCTGTCGACTATTTTAGCATCTGTCGACTATCGAGTAAAAATAGTCGACTATGCCTTTTGATCTGTCGACTATTTTTGTTCATAAGTTTCAAAAATTTCTTCATATCTCAGCATCTGTCGACTATTGGAATGTGTCTGTCGACTATTGAAATTTTGTGTTATAAAATAGTCGACTATTCGTTTTGTCTGTCGACTATTTCTTGTTTTAGTTGTAAAAATAGTCAACTATATATTTCTTCTGTCGACTATTTCTTTGTGCAGAAAGTTCCAACGGCTATTTTTTCAAATTCCAACGGCTCCAAACGGCTATATTTCTCTTCAACTTCGTGGGACACTTATATATACATGTCATAGATGATCAAGAGGAGGCGAATGGATGGGAACGAGTTGATCTAAAGAGTTCAAATCATTTTTACTCGAAGCTTACAATCTTTGCACTTTCACTGTTGTATTTTCTATCCAAGGCTTTGTTGTTCTATCATTGTAAATTTATTATTAAGCCTTGTTTTCATTGTGAGAGAACTTATAACTAAGAGTGTTAACTCTTAGCTTCTCTCTTTCATTTATATCGTTCTTATTTTCCTAGCTTTGTGCTAGAAGACTTGCTTGTTGAAGCAAGTGGCTGTAATTCCTAGCTAGGTGCTAGAGGGCTTGCTTGTATAAGCAAGAGGTTGTAATTCCTAATCTTGGACTAGAGGACCTACTTGGTTTAAGTAGGGGTTTTAGTGGATGGTTTGAAAAATCCTTAGTGAGGAGCTAAGGTAGTGGATTAGGCTTGGGTTAAGCCGAACCACTATATATCCTTTGTGTTCTTCTCTTGTGCTTGTGGTTTTATTTCATTTATTATTTCAAGCAATTCAATAATCCTCACTTGCATCGAATTTTCTATCAAAAGGATTTCAAAGTTCTATCAAAGGTTTTTTAAAATAACCAATTCACCCCCCCTCTTGGTGTGTGCCATAGAACCTACCTGTTCTAACACATTCTAGCTTGGTTAGGTTGCATCCAGCACAGGCATATGCATCGCGTGTGGTTTACTATATGGGCGGAACATGGCCTGATGTCTGGATGTATGGGAGCTAGTGTATCACGTTGATGCTCACTACGCCATTGCATTTTATATGCATTGCATGGCTACTGATAGTATTTAGTTCTTGGACGGGAGTACTGTTCCGAGGGAGCCTATGGCTCGGGTGTCGGGAATACCGACATGGACGGATGACGGGAGTACCGACCCGGGACAGCGCACGCAGGTTTGTGGAGATTTATGTTACCTTTCAAGGCAGCAGCAAGTTAGTATGGGACTTGAGTGCCAGGTGTCTTATGTGGGCCTCAAGAACCGGTATGTACTTTTATTATGCTATACTATTGTGTTGTAGCGTCTCATGGCTTATGTGTACCTAGGGGTTTATTCTGGGGAAGTTTACTGGTTCTATACATCCTTCAGCATTTCTTTTCTTATGCTTGCTGAGTCTCTCGACTCACTTTGCTTCCCATCATTCCAGGTAATAGCAGTGTGGGCCATGGCAAGGGAGTCATCTTTTAGCGGCAGGGTCGATATGGTGTATAGACAGTCCCGTCAATCCCTGTCAACTCTGATGACTGAGTAGGATTTACTCTATTATTTTATATTGTGCCGGGTCTTTCCTCGTGTCTTATGTATGTCGACACGGGAGTCTGAATTCATTTATTTATCATGTGACCGCTGTGTTAGCGAGATACCCGTAGTGCGAATACATGTGTTTAGCTTCGCTTCCGCTGTCCTTATTTTCGTGTATGTATGCCAGGATGGTTTTCGTCTTGTGTTTCACTCTTTTCTCCAGTGAACAAAAACGCAGCCTAGGCGACCGCCTAGGTGGAGCCAAGGCACTAGGTGGCCGCTGGCTACCGCGGTTATGGCCAAATCGGCCACCTTAGGCGCCGGCTCGGCTAATCGGTACCGGGTGGCGCCTAGGCGGCCAAGGCGTCCGCCTAGCCGCCTGAATCGCCTAGCCAAGGCGGACGCCAACGCGGCCAAATCGACCGCTTGGGCCGCGTGAAGCATTTAGTATAAATTGATTAGGGTTTTGTTTCTTTACCCATTATCCCTTTCTCTCGTCGATTTCCCCTTCACGTGCGCGCGCACAGCCATCGACAGTCTATTGCTGAATCGTCGTCGCCTCTCTCTTGCTCGCACACCGCCACCGTCTCTTGTAGTTGCAGAGTAGTCGTCGGCCCATCGCCACCCTCTCGTGCTCGCACACCGCCATGCCACACTCTGGTTGTCTCTTGCTCTTGCAGCTTCACCTTCTTCACTCGTCATCGCCACCGTCTCTTGCTCGCTGCTCGCACACTGCCACACTCTGGTTGGCGGTTGTCTCTTGCTCTTGCAGGCAGCAGCTTCAGCCTTCATCTTCTTCAATCTTCACTCACCCTCCGGGCCTCCGCCTCCTTCGGTAAGTAGTAGCCAGCAACAAGCAAGCAGCAACATTACTACTTGCTTGCGGTTGCCTCTCCCCCTTTTGTTTTTGTTTTCTTTTTATTTTGCTGTTATTTAATTTAGTATTTATATTAATATTTGATTATTTATATTTTGTTATTCAAATATTTATTAATTATTATTATTAATGTATTTAAAAACTTAATATTTGCAACTTGCAAGCAAGCAACAAATGTAGCAAGCTGCCTTTGTTGCCGCTTGCTGTTGCTGGCTATTGTATTGTTAGTTTTTGGCTTTGTTTGTTAGCTAGTTAGCCTAATTATCTATCTTAATTCAATCATTCAATGTCAATTTACTCAAGAAAAAAAGAAGAAAAAAGAAAGTCATGTCGGATGGAATTGGGAGTACGGAAGCATCGTCCGATGCCGCCTCAGTTCTTAAAAGAAAATCAAATGATATCGGATGGGAGTATGGAATGTTAATTAATCCAAATAACATGGATAAAGTTAAATGCAAATTGTGTGGTAAAGTTATATCTGGAGGAGTTTACAGAGTCAAAGAACACATCGGCCACATTTCCGGAAATGTTTCTACATGTCTAAAATCTTCTCCGGATGATAAAGCTAAATGCAAGAATGCTATTGCTGAGGCAAAGAGTAAGAAGAAGAAGAAGAAGCAAGAGGAAGATATGATAAGATCCTCAGTTAATATTTCTGACAAGGGGAAAGGGGTGGATGATGAAGATGAATTGGAAAAGTTAGTGAGTAAAAAAACACCTCGTACTCTTGGCCCTATAGATAAGTTTGCAAGCTCCATTAGTCTTGAAATTTGTTTGAGTTCAAGAATGACGCAAAGACAGCAAAATATTAGTGAAGCATTGTTTAAAGAGAGAACACAAACTGTACAAGGATATTGTGCTAGATGGGTGTACGAAGCTGGTATACCTTTCAATGCTATTGATCATGATAGCTTCAAATTGTTCGTTGAAGTGGTTGGTCAATTTGGGCCGAGGTTCAAACCTCCTAATCAATACCAGTTGAGGGAACCGTTATTAAAGAAAGAGGTTGACAGAATGAAAGACTTACTGAAGAAGCATGAAGAAGAGTAGGCACAAAATGGGTGCTTTATTATGACAGACGCTTGGACAGACAGAAAAATAAGGAGCATCATGAACCTATGTGCTAATTCTAGCATGGGCACTGCTTTTCTTTCTTTAAAAGAAGCATCAGACGAAGCACATACAAGTGAACTCATATTTGAGTATGTGGACATGTGCATTGAGTAAGTTGGGCCACAAAATGTCGTCCAAGTAGTAACCGACAATACTGCCAACAATATGGGAGCGGTAAAATTATTGAAGCTGAAGAGGCCAAATATTTTTTGGACATCATGTGCTACTCACAACATCAATTTGATGCTTGAAAGTATTGGAAAAATGGCAAGATATAAGAAAGTTATTGATCAGGCAAAGAGTTTGTCAATCTTCATTTATGCACACCATAAGACCTTGTCCTTAATGAGGTCATTTACGAAGAAGAGGGATATAGTGAGACCGGGAGTCACTAGATTTGCTTCTTCTTTTCTTACTTTGCAAAGTTTGATGGAGAAAAAAGCCCAATTGAGGTCAATGTTTACCAGCTCTGAATGGGAGAAGTGTAAATGGTCAAAGAATGTTAAAGAGAAAGCAGCATATGCTACTGTGATGAGCATTGCTTTCTGGAATGGTGTAACTTTATGCCTTAAGGTTTTTGCACCTTTGGTGAAGGTGCTTCGAATTGTTGATGCAGATAGAAAGCCTTCTATGGGTTTTTTATATGGAGAGATTAAGCAAGCAAATGAAGATATTAAGTAGGCCCTAAATAATCTTGAGAAAAACTATCAGCCTGTTATAGAGATTATTGAAGTAAGGGTGAAAGATAGGCTAGATAGTCCATTGCATTTGGCGGCTTACCTTTTGAATCCCTACTACCTTTTCAAGAATAAGACTATATATCTTGATAATGAAGTGATGGATGAGTTTTTTAATTGTGTGGAGATGTTTTATCATGGTGATGATCATTTTGAATTGCAAGGTCATGTCATAAATGTTGAGTTGCCAAAGTATACTCGTAAAGAGAGAGCTTTTGAAAAAGTGTGGGCAGCTCAAGGCTGTGCAAAAAATGATGACAATTATAATCCAGATATAAAATTCCTTTAATTATTTTCTTATTTCCTAATGTGTATTAGTGTATAAATTTGTTTACTTTATACTTGTTAACTTAAATAGTTATATGGTGGATGACTTATGAAAATTAAACTCCAAACTTGCAACGAATGGCAACAAGAATACTCTCGTTAACTAGTAGTTCATCCAGTTGTGAAAGAATTGGAGCAATTTTGAAGGGGTTAGTGCATATGAAAATAAGAACTATATTTCCTTAATACCAATAACTTATCTATCATTTAAATTGATATTACTTTTATTTTATTTATGTAGATACATACGAAGAAAAGAAATAAACTAGATGTGCATTGATTGAACAATCTTGTCTATGTCCAATTTAATGCAAAACTGATGAACAAGCAAAAGAGGGAGAAGGAAAAGAATGTTGATATGCTACTTGCTAGTGATGCCAGTAATGCACAAGGATGGATTGTTGAAGGAGGAGATGATGAAGAAATTAAGCCTGGTACGAGGCTTACTTGGGAAGTGATTGGTGAAGCATCCGGAGCAGACGAGATGCTTCAACCTCGAAGAAGTTCTAGGATGAGAGAGCTTCATGAAGATGATTTTCAATCAGAAGAAGAATAAAAAGATGAGCAAGAGCTCAATGAATTTGATTTTGAGTCTGATGAAGATCATGTATTGGAAGAATATGGAGAGGAAGAATTCCAATTAGATAGTTAGATACTTAGATTCTTCAAATATGGTTTATGTTGCATTATTGTTGCTTTTGTCTTATTGAAGTTTGAACCTAGAACTGATCTACAACAATTGTTTTCTCATGCTTAATTCTATATTTCACTTGTCATCCCATTATTGTTGTATTATTGGTTTATGTTGCATTATTGATACTTTTCAACTTTGATTTAATTGAAAATAACATCAAGTTTACATTACAAAGTTAAAAAAAAAAAAAAAAAAAACAGCAGTTTTCCTAGGCCCCCTATGCGCTAGGCCCTAACCTGGCGCCCGACTAGCGCCTAGCGCCTTTTAGAATACTGCTTTTCTCCTTCCGTAAGCACTCCCGTTTGGGTAGTCCGGGTGGTTGGGGATATCTGGGAGGGGGTGCTTACATTGTTGGTATCAGAGCATAGTTTAAGTTAATTTTGGGGGACGAGTTCCTGTACACCAAGGTTGTCAGTAGAGTTAGGGAGGTCTAGGTGA
The DNA here is from genome assembly GCF_014633365.1 of Diospyros lotus. NCBI lineage: Eukaryota > Viridiplantae > Streptophyta > Magnoliopsida > Ericales > Ebenaceae > Diospyros > Diospyros lotus. The sequence continues at coordinate 7,002,221 of NC_068346.1, read as the reverse complement.
ATCGAATAGGGTCAGGTTGCGTCAAGTTGAGTTTTGTTAATTCGTGTGAGAGACGGTGTCCCAATTTATATTCGTGCAGTGGTGATAAGTGCACGTTAGGATGGGACCGTGAGGTGGTATGAATGGGATTTATTTAGGACTTGTACCTACCCCTAGGTGTTTGGGTAAGAGGTTGACTTAGCTTTAATAAATTTGCCTGATATTTGTGGTGTTGTATGCAGATTTTGAGCATTCCCAATGGAACCCGAAGGCTTAGATTCTGGTGTACCCCTACCTAATCTGAATAACCTTCCAGCATTGGATCGTTTATGGTGTCGGTGGGAACAGGAGTTTGCTTCTGGATAGGGAGGCGGGCAAGACAAAGAGGAGTACCTAGTGAGTTATATGTATCGGCTTGACGAGTTGTTTCAAGAGTCAATCCACAAGATCTTTTGGTGATTGTTAGAGAGACAAGTTTTGTTCGCTCGTGAGCACATGAATGACGTGTGGAGGCAGTTGATTGAAGTAATGATGAATGATGGGAGCCTTCGTTCCCATTATGATGCTTTTATCAGGGCTATAAGGTAACAAGCTGCCATTTGGGAACCTTGTCAGGGGCCGGTATAGGATGTGCTCAGGATTGGAGCACTACCTAACACTCAGCCCTTCCAAGCTACCGTGAGGGTACCGTCACAGCCACCAGAGGGACTTGTTGAACTCAGCTCTAACGTAGTTAGCAATGAAGACTTAGCTTACCTGGCAGAGAAAGCTACCTCGGTTGCCAGGGGTGATGAAGGGAGTTCCAGTTAGTATGATTAGTAGGGGGGCTGTAATGCAAATGTGTGGTTGTAAATGTATGCTTGTAAATTATGAGTTTTGTAAGGATGAGAATTATAAGAGAAACACTAGGTACAATGTTTGAAGGTATCATGTTATTAGATGTATTTAATGAATTTATAAGCCTTGGGATCCTTAGAAATCAAGTAGTAATTGCTATTAGCAAAAAGTATCATAGTGACATGATGTGATGAATAGTGTGACCTGGAAAGTCACAGACCAAACCTATAATGGACATTTTGGATGCAAACCGTTTTCGCTAAGACCGAGTGGACGGGACACTTATCTTGTGGTGGACTTGTTGGGTCCCTAACCATTGTCTAATAGTGATGTAGATTAGAGATGACACGTACCTCATCTAAGGGAAGTGAATTAAGGCAACTTTTAAAGCTATATTTAGGAGGGACGTTGTTCATGATAAGGGTGTATATAGCTGATTTCCTTCCCGGGTTGTGAATGAGCGAGAGATACTCTTAACATTCTTGAAGATTCACTAGGAAGGTTGCCTTAGTAAGGGATTGACCCTGTAATTGAGCCGGGCAGCCTTGAGGCATAAATGTCTTTCCTCTCAAGCAAATGATTTGTCGAGCTAACTCTGAGGTGTTTTCTAATGATTGCTCGTCGTACTCGTATGACCGCTATAAGTTCGTGGCCATGCCATTTGAGCTGACCGATGTCTTCGTAGTATTTATGGATTGATCGAGACCGACGATAGAGATATAGGTCTGGAGCTCCCTTGATCTCGCCAGGCGTTGCCGACGCCCTATAAAAGTTTGCATCAATTTCTTGAGAGATGAGGTCATGGTAGAACATGAGTTGGAGGTCCATGATTGGATTTTGCCAGGAGTAGTGTAGAAAGGTCCCACATGGTGGGAATATGTTATAGGAGTCTAATGGTAAATGGTAGATACGTAGATACCGAGACGTGTGCATGGCATACTAAGACGAAAAACTGAAGGTTGGATAATGCGGTAGCCTGTATGTAGTTGACAATTAAATTGTCTGCATGTATTTGGATGGGAGATGCGTTATGTGATGAGGTGTGAAGGCAAATTGAGATTCTAAGGGGTTTACACTCCTTAGAGGTTTAGGACAGCAACCCGAAGTTTAATTGGATCTGGATGGGGTTAAGCTTATTCCAAGAGAGATCTGTGATGGGAATTGACTGAAGGACTATTACGGAATTGTGGCCTTGGAGTCTACAGCGGTTATGCTGCTTGGAGATTCGGCATCGCTACCTAGATAGGGTGTAGGTGTTTAGTTCTTACAGGTGGAGTAGAGTACAGGCGACGCCACGGTTGGCATAACGAATGACTAAGGCTATGAGGTTCTGTAATAAATAGGGTAAAACAAAGGTGGTAGCAGACGTTTTGGGTCGCCGTGGAGCATATGAGATAAAGTGAAGTAGAAATAAGAAAACCCCTCTAAGTTTGATGTTGTAGGAGATATCCGGGTGTATGGCTAGGACCGAAGTTAGTTGTAGGGCTAAGTAACTGTTGGTTCTGTTGTAAGGATAGTGGTTACTATGAGCACGCGCAGTACTGATTGCAGACCACTTGCCCCAGGGTCGGTTATTGACCGATTGAGGGGATGAGACTCTTCTGGGTGCTGGTCAAGTGATACATAGGCAGAAACATGAGATGGTCTATTATGCCAGCCATAAGAATGCTAACCCACTTCAGTTACTTTTCGTTGTTGATGAGACCTATGAGATGCCTTGGGGATTTGAATAGTTGCTGATATGGTGAGGTGCTTTCAGTCGAGCAGGCTTTAGAGCAGATAACATCGATTCTAAAGATTGAGTCCTAGTTACTGTATAAAGTCTTAAGGAGGTCAGGGTTAGTATTTAGCGATCGAGATAAGGTATGGTCCATTAGCTATTTGGAGTTAAGATCAGCAGCAGGACAAGACTTAAGGTTGGTGGTCATTGAATAAGTCGTAGTGGGAAGCAACAATTAGGTATGTTAATTCCTTTAAGAAGGGGAGATCATCTTGTGACATTTTAGATCTCGGGATGTATTGAGTGGAGACTGTATATCCCTTGATAGTTCTGATTAAATGGCTACCCATATTTATTGACGGGACCTCAAGCATACGCGAAAAATTGTGGGAGAAAATACTGCCGAGAAAATATTATGTACCTAGTTAAGAATCAGTTGGAAAAAAAAAAAAAAAAAAGTCAGACTAAAGGATATTGCTGTTGAATTCTTGAATGAGTTTGTCGTATCGCTTCCATGTCACTATGCTTCGTAGGTATGTGGCAGGTCCCAATCACGTTACTGAGTATTAGCCTCTCGTCATGTAAGAGGATGGCCCCACTTTGATCGCTACTGGTTGTAGTTGAAATTAGCTGCCTTTGCGTTGAGTTCTGTGTTATGGATCAAATTATCATTAGGGTTGAATACTTGTGAATTTTGAGCTCGCCTTTAGGTTGATATGTGGTCGAGATAGTACCTAACGGAAGTGCGATGAGAACGTGAGATAGGATTGAGGAACGGTTGGATTAAGACATTGAAATAGATGAACATTGTGGTTGGATGTAATATGATTAGTGACGTTCCTTAAGCTAGTTAAGGTATTAGTGGTCATAATATGGCTCAATAGAGGTGATGGATTAGGGAGATGTGCTAGTGTCTTAAATCAAGTAGGATGCGTAGTAGACTTAGACTTGTGGAGATACTGGAAAATGATGATATGAAATGTCTTTGAAGAGATGTTGGGTATTATCATGAGAGATGTGAGTGTATCTTGAGGACACGGACTCAACACGAATTTCGAGGACGAAATTCTAATAAGGAGGGGAGAATTGTAATATCCCGAAATTTGATAATTAAATAAATGATTATTAATTTAGTAAATCGACTGAGTTTTTGAATGATTTTGAGCGAGTGATTAAGGGGTTTTTGGTCGCGAGGCATCAAGGATCACTTTGGGCTCGGTTTGAAGCATTTTGGTGCATGTTTGAGGGCTATTCGAAATCGGCCGAGGGTTAGAGGCGGACCGCGCAAGCCGGACCCGTAAATCGATTTTTGAAGGCCTTAACGGTGTTGTTTCGGCCTGATTTTGGTGCCATTGGGATCGATTCTTCAAGAGCTTCAAGGGGGTACCGGTTTTGCAGCCATCGGAGCAACCGCCGGTGACCAGTCTTGAGGAAGAAGACGACGCGCGTGGCTGCACGCGCCAGCTTCCATGCGCAGACACACGCCAGGCGCGTGAGGTCGCGTGTGATAGGGGCATTTTGGTATTTTTCTTCCAGTATTTTTGTTAATTTATTTTAGGAATTATTGTGTTGAAATATTTTAAAAAATAGCTAAGGAAATAATTATTTTTGAATTATCAAGGTGAAAAATGGGAGAAAAATAGAGAAAAATATGAAAAATTGAGGAAAATGGATTTTAACACTTCCTTAATTAAATATGGTGTTTAGGAAGTGTTGTGGCTCGAGGTTGCACATAAGTTCAAATATTTGGGATTTGTCATGCAAATCAAGGCGTTGCACGAAGATCGAGGCGAATTCGAATACGTTCGAGGTGAGTGGTTTAATTACAGCTTTTCCTTGTCTTGGAAGTGTTTTTAGGTGCTCATGGTAGGTTCTAGTGAGTGGTTATACCCTCCTAGACATAGATTGTTTTACAAGGCTTTTACTTATGATCACTGTGTCGATATTTGCTACATTGCATTAACTGTTTTATTTTAAAATGTTGGTGCATGGCGTGTAAATTTTCATATCATTTGGGGTTAAGTTTAATTGCATCGTTGGGTCCGTATGGGGCGGGATGGGGTCTACTTGAGATTGGGACAATGTTAATCCAGGTGAACGGGTGTCACACTGGGGCACTCGAGGGAATAATGTTAAACCAGGTGAACGGGTGTCACGACGGTGCACTCGAGGGATTAACGTTGGACCAGGTGAACGTGTGCCACAGTGGGGCATTCGAGGGATTAAGTATGTCAAGGTGATATCTCGAGTTAGACGTATCTTGCATGTTGTCGTATAGTATGCCATGCTCGTATGTCTTTCATGTATTGTATAACTGTTTCATACCTTCACTTAGATGGTTTATCATCTAACATGGGTTATGCCCCTGGAACATTCAACGTTCCAGTCAGAGACAACAGCGAGGTCGAGGACACGACAGATGAGCCAGTGGTGTTTGTTTGATAGTTGTTGTTGTTGTATTATTTTGGAAGCATTGATGTTATATATCGCTTGACGATGTTGTAATAATTAGTATTGATGTTGTATACATATGACGGTATGGGAACATTTTGTGTGTAACACATGGTAGGCCACGTCATTTTGATTAATTAAGTATTCCGCTGTGTTTATATTGTCTCGTTCGGTTAAGATTATGTTATTATTAACTAAACGAGTAAGACTGGAACTCTCGGGGTATATATCTGCATGTGGAGATTGTTCTTGAGATCACCGCGGGTGCCGGCTGTAGTTTTGCGACGAGTGTTTCATCGACATGTGAAGATTGTGCTCACAGGCGCCGCGAGTAACAGATTTGGAAAAAAAAAAAAACCTGGGAATTTCCTTATAGTGACACGCCTGTATGGGTTCTAGTGAGCGGTTATACCCTCCTAGACATAGATTGTTTTACAAGGCTTTTACTTATGATCATTGTGTCGATATTTGCTACATTGCATTAACTGTTTTATTTTAAAATGTTGGTGCATGGCGTGTAAATTTTCATATCATTTGGAGTCAAGTTTAATTGCATCGTTGGGTCCGTATGGGGCGGGATGGGATCTACTTGAGATTGGGACAATGTTAGTCCAGGTGAACGTGTGTCACACTGGGGCACTCGAGGGAATAATGTTAAACCAGGTGAACGGGTGTCACGACGGTGCACTTGAGGGATTAACGTTGGACCAGGTGAACGTGTGCCACAGTGGGGCATTCGAGGGATTAAGTATGTCAAGGTGATATCTAGAGTTAGACGTGTCTTGCATGTTGTCGTATAGTATGCTATGCTCGTATGTCTTTCATACATTGTATAACTGTTTCATACCTTCACTTAGATGGTTTATCATCTAACATAGGTTATGTCCCTGGAACATTCAACGTTCCAGTCACGGACAACAGCGAGGTCGAGGACACGACAGATGAGCCAGTGGTGTTTGTTTGATAGTTGTTGTTGTTGTATTATTTTGGAAGCATTGATGTTATATATCGCTTGACGATGTTGTAATAATTAGTATTGATGTTGTATACATAAGACGGTATGGGAACATTTTGTGTGTAACACGTGGTAGGCCACGTCATTTTGATTAATTAAGTATTCCGCTGTGTTTATATTGTTTCGTTTGGTTAAGATTATGTTATTATTAACTAAACGAGTAAGACTGGAACTCTCGGGGTATATATCTGCATGTGGAGATTGTTCTTGAGATCACCGCGGGTGCCGGCTGTAGTTTTGCGACGAGTGTTTCATCGGCATGTGAAGATTGTGCTCACAGGCGCCGCAAGTAACAGATTTGGAAAAAAAAAAAAAAAAAGAAAGAAACCCCGAGAATTTTCTTATAGTGACACGCCTGTATAGATCGGGGTGTTACAATTGGTATCAGAGCCCTAGGTTAAAACCCTAGGACGATTTGGCTAGGTTGTTGAACTTAGCATGGTTAGAACTATTGAATGAGAACTTAGAACAGGATTATGGATTCTAAGAAACATTCGGAACATAGTTGAAAGTGGTATGGAGACTCTAGAGAGGTGAAATTTGAGGTTTTAATTTGAATATATATTCAGCAACAAGAGGAGACAGACAAATTCTACTTTAGGCGCATCAGTAGAAGGTGAGAGAGCCAATTATAAGAGCTGATGAAAGGACATAGACATATGATCAACAAAATGTTAGAAGAATAAGTACGTTGGTGATTCTAGTACAACTTGAAGCATAGCATAAAATCTCTTTCGGAAGAATCTTAGTGAATAGTCTTAGTACCCTCCTGTTTGGGACATGTTAAATGATGGTGGTGTTATGCCCTAACAAAGATAAGTGAAACGATGGAGATTATTAGGAGAACCTGTCAAGGGCGTGGGAAAGAAGAATGACTTGAAGATCTTAAGGTTAAGTTAGATATCCGAATTGAGGGCTCAAGAAGAACGGATTCAGTTAGGGCTAACTAGTGAAAATCCCGACTAGAGACTTAGGGGAAAGGAACTGGTAGATCATAAAAACAAAATCCCTGCTTGGAGATTTGGGGGGGGAGGGGGGTTTGTCGGTTGAAGTCTTTGAAATTATTAATTGGAGAATACTAGATTTTGCTGAGTGATGAAACGTTGGATTGGGAGTTAGCATCGAACAATATGGGTCGAATGTAAGGTTGGTTTGACAAACCATAACTGAGGATTCGTAAGAATCAAAAACCGTAGATTGGAGATCATTAGTTAAAATCAATCTCACTAAATGTTGGGATAACTGGTGGTTATTAAGAAGAAACAAGTTGTGGATGATTAGTTTGATATAACATAACCTAATTGTAAGTCAGGTTTTGATCGAATGGCATAAGGATTCCCATCGAATGGTATAAGGATTCAAGGGAAAGAATGACTTGGTATAGATCGAGAATCCTAAGGAACGACCCGATAAGAAACCCAATATGATTCGATAAAAGCTTTTGAAAATAGAATTTTAGGATTTTAGGAATCCGAAATTATTGATGGGGATATAGAGATAGAGAAACCGGAATTGATGACAGAGGAAATAAGGAAATATTACCTTAAGAAAACGACTCATAAGAACGAGTCGTATGTGTATGGTTTCATATGTTATTCAAGGGCAAAGAGAGTTAAGGTGTAGATTTGAGTCTTGTGAAAGTTTTGGGAAATTATAGAAGAAAGAGCTATATCAAGGATATTAGTTTAGGATCTAACAAGGAAAACGAATCAGAATTGACTGAGGATCAAATTCCTGTTTCGGAGTTTTGGAAGTTTTCTTGGTGGCAACTGGAGATTTAGGTAACAGATTTTGGGTGGCAATGAGAATTTCTCTTTCGAGTAAAATTTTGGAGTATGATCTAAACTTATTTCCCTTACATATGGTCACTACTAGTCAAAGAGGGAACGACCGTAAATCAGCTGTAGTTAAGGTCGAGATGCGACCGAAAACTACTAGGTTACGAAACGTGAAGTTCGCATGTTTTGGGTATTAGAATTTTCCCTTGGAAATTTGAAAGAATCTTTTGGCTTATAGAGAATTTGCAAAATAAAACCTTACTTGATGATCTTGAGATTGTAGGGATCAACGATAGATTAGAGATTCGTGATGAATCTTGGAGATTAGAAAAATTTTGGGATAAGAGAATTACGAGTTTAACTATGATGTTTCTAAGGAAAATTTACGCGTATTGTATACACTTGGAGATAAAAAGATATTTCAACTTATGGAGACGATGTTATCTTAAGCTTGAAATGACCCTAGCCGATTTAAGAAGATTCAAAACTCAAAAGAAGATAGTTAGCATAAGGAAGATTGTCAAGGACTAAGGGGTAATCATAAAAGTCCTGACTTGGGTTTTAAGGCACTAAGCAATGAGATAGGCTTACTAAAGCTTGATTAAGCTCGTAAAGATATCTTGGGGCACGATTAGATCTTAACAAGTTAAAGTTGATCTTGGTAGATTCAAATAGAAAAATGGGATTGATGATTCAAAAAGTGAGGTGTCAAGTTGAAATAGGATGTTAGAAGCATATACAGGAGGGTAGAGCTTTTAGAACTAGATAGACAAAACACATGATTAAAACACAAGGAGTATAACTTTCTGATACGATAATAGCGCTGGGTGGATTTCGAGTAGTTTGGGGAGAAATAATTATAGTACCTGTAAGGGTAGTAGCAAGGGAGTGAGATTCCCTGATAAGTTGGAAACGAAAGGAGATTAGATTTTGGAAGAAAATACGAGGTACTGGGAATAGACGAGGGTACCACTCAAATTGAGTGATATCTTCTTTGGAAAAGAAAAATCAGGAATCCAAGAGATCAGGGATTTGGGCTGGTATTAAAAGAACCACTATAGTTCTCGCAAATGGAACGAGGAATTCTAGCGTAGTGATAACACCATTGGTGCTTGGCCTGTAACAACGGATCTGAACCTAGGGACCAAGGCAGAGGACTGGTGGTTGGCTCGCGGTTTGGGGTGTGATACCCACGAATCGGAGCAACACAGTGAACTGTGGAGACGGTCAGGTGCCAAGGTTTGGGCGGCAACGTGGATGTTATGTACGGATTAGAGTCCAAGTTTCCTATGGGCCAAAGCATTGTGGTAGAATCCCTAACTGTTATAAAAAGGTTGACATCTTGAAAGATGACCTAAGCGAGATAGTTGCCATGTGGATTATGATAGTCGATAGTCAAAAGAGAATCGGAAGAAGGAAATGTAATCTCAAGCAACGAAATAATGTTTGGTGAGCTGTTAACGAAGACTTGTGAAGGATTCTTCTAGGATAATTGCATCCACGACAGAAATTCGTGAAGTTAAGGTTACTAAGAAGTGACAAGTACGTTCGAGAAATTCGGGAGTTGTGGTGAAACAGTAATTGTGTTTGTAGGTCGGGGTAGGTTCTAACTAGGAATGGAACGAACCCTGATATAAGCATGTGTTACGAACTTGCTTAGGAAAATGTGTTTCTCGAATGTGGCATCTAGAAGAAATTTAACTCTAGTTATTGACTTAACTTTTAGTTTCGTGTGCCTATTAATACGCACCCCAAGAATTGTGAGCAATTGGCTCTGATTTAGTTGTTTCAAACCTTGCCTTTGATGATATAAAAAGGTTGGAGCAATGGTAAGTATACCTAGGTACCCTTGAGAACATGAGTTGATTTTTAAAATGAGTCGAAGTCAATATAAAGATATGGTAAGTTACAAGTTGATAAGTAAACGAAAGTGTTTTTCTTTCCGAGAGACATGTTATGATTTGAGGAAACATATAGTGAGTTGTTATAAAGGAAGACGTGAGTTTCTAGTTCCACTACGAAAATTTTATTTGGGTTGTAAGACAGTAGGCTAAGCTATTAAAGTTATGCTAGGTGTTGCTAAAGACCCGATGAGAACCAAAAGTTGTTCAATAAGGTTATCATTTAAGGAAGTGTGTGAAAACTAGGTCGCCTAAAAAGGACAAGATTAAATCTACTCCTAGAATCGAGAATAATAGGGATCTTGTTTGACTCAATAGAGAGATTGTTTCTCATGTGAGAAGCATATGGAAAGCATCAATTAGGTGTGATAGAGCATTTGGCAGTTCTAGGGTGAGATACCATGGATCTAAGTATTCGAATTAACAGTGTGATTATGAAATATTGTGGTAAAAGGAAATAAGGAATTAAAATGAAACGGATAATGTGTTGAGACAATTTAGGTCATGATTGATGGTCGGTGTTTGAAAAAGAAATAGTAAGCATGTCAGGATGTTAAGTTGCTGTAAGAAAAATTGTGTTTTTGAGAGACCTACATTAATGATTTGTGTGACAGGCCACAAAAGGCTGAGAAATTATCTCTAAGGTTAATGTGCAATCGAGGTACTGATAATTGAGAAAGATACACTGAGAAAGATACGCCAAGTTAGTTCAATATTATCAATTTCTGTGCCATCATGACAATCAAGTTAGCTCAATCTTGGTGTGATCATGACATTGGGTTGAGAAATTTAGGAGTCAGATCAAATATATTCTGAGAACACGATTGGGAATGGTAAATTATTTTGGGATTCGTGTAGCTGCCGGTATGGAGCTACAACGGGATATTTTGAAAAATGGGAAAAATGCTTGGTAAGCATGGATCAAGTTAAGATGTAGGTTATGAGCAATTGCTAAGGAATAAAAATGGTATTTAGGACATTTCAATTAGGAGCCATTAACAATAGTAGTGATACAATTATCGTAGATCAAATTTCGAGGACAAAATTTCTTAAGGGGGGGAGAATGTAATACCCAGAAATGATTTAAGGTCATAAATAATATTTGGTGAAGGGTACAAGTGGAATTACCAAAAGAATAGGGCTTTAGGACACACTGTCGCAGCCTTAAAAGACCGAAGTGGCTCGAGGGAGTACGCCGAACCTCAGATAGCCAAGGAAAATAATATAATATCGACAAGTGACACGAATCATGATTTTTAGTAATAAAAGAAATTTGATCGGGAACAATTTTCGGTACATCTATTGACCGGACTGAGAAAATCGAATCGACGTAAGAAACGTCCAAAAAGTCAACGAAGTATGTCAGAGACTAATATTTTATGTATAGAACAACCCTTAAGTGATTTCGGGTTGAATCGAATGGATTTAAGGTCAAATCGACTAGCCGGGCCTAAGTGTAATTTTCTAAATTTGCTCGAGGGAGGTCAAAACGGTAATTTTTTGAAAGTTTCAAGGATGAAATGAATAGTACAAGACTTGTGCGCCTTGGTGATATATTTGGAAAGATCAGGGGTGTCTTGGTAGGGGCTAAAATGAGATTAGATAAAAACATGGGGTGAAAATGCAATAAAACAAAACTTTGCAATGTGAACGCAAGGGAGAAGACGGCCGCCGCACTGCCACCGCACGTGGCCGTCGTTTCCGGCGATGGGACAGGTGAGGCTTGCTTGGGGAAGGTCGTAGCCGGCGGTAAGAGGCTTGGGGACCAAGCCATGGTCGGTTATTGGCCAAAAGAAGCTCGAATTTTTGATATAAATAGAGGCCGTGAGTTCAAGCTTTTGAAGCGTAAATCGACTGAGTTTTTGAATGATTTTGAGCGAGTGATTAAGGGGTTTTTGGTCGTGAGGCATCAAGGATCACTTTGGGCTCGGTTTGAAGCATTTTGGTGCATGTTTGAGGGCTATTCGAAATCGGCCGAGGGTTAGAGGCGGACCGCGCAAGCCGGACCTGTAAATCGATTTTTGAAGGCCTTAACGGTGTTGTTTCGGCCTGATTTTGGTGCCATTGGGATCGATTCTTCAAGAGCTTCAAGGGGGTACCGGTTTTGCAGCCATCGGAGCAACCGCCGGTGACCAGTCTTAAGGAAGAAGACGACGCGCGTGGCTGCACGCGCCAGCTTCCACGCGCAGACACACGCCAGGCGCGTGAGGGCGCGTGTGATAGGGGCATTTTGGTATTTTTCTTCTAGTATTTTTGTTAATTTATTTTAGGAATTATTGTGTTGAAATATTTTGAAAAATAGCTAAGGAAATAATTATTTTTGAATTATCAAGGTGAAAAATAGAGAAAAATATGAAAAATTGAGGAAAATGGATTTTAACACTTCTTTAATTAAATATGGTGTTTAGGAAGTATTGTGCCTCGAGGTTGCACATAAATTCAAATATTTGGGATTTGTCACGCAAATCAAGGCGTTACACGAGGATCGAGGCAAATTCGAATACGTTCGAGGTGAGTGGTTTGATTCCAACTTTTCCTTGTCTTGGAAGTGTTTTTAGGTGCTCGTGGTGGGTTCTAGTGAGCGGTTATACCCTCCTAGACATAGATTGTTTTACAAGGCTTTTACTTATGATCATTGTGTCGATATTTGCTACATTGCATTAACTGTTTTATTTTAAAATGTTGGTGCATGGCGTGTAAATTTTCATATCATTTGGGGTCAAGTTTAATTGCATCGTTGGGTCCGTATGGGGCGGGATGGGGTCTATTTGAGATTGGGACAATGTTAATCCAGGTGAACGGGTGTCACGACGGTGCACTCGAGGGATTAACGTTGGACCAGGTGAACGTGTGCCACAGTGGGGCATTCGAGGGATTAAGTATGTTAAGGTGATATCTCGAGTTAGACGTGTCTTGCATGTTGTCGTATAGTATGCCATGCTCGTATGTCTTTCATGTATTGTATAACTGTTTCATACCTTCACTTAGATGGTTTATCATCTAACATGGGTTATGCCCCTGGAACATTCAACGTTCCAGTCAGGGACAACAGCGAGGTCGAGGACACGACAGATGAGCCAGTGGTGTTTGTTTGATAGTTGTTGTTGTTGTATTATTTTGGAAGCATTGATGTTATATATCGCTTGACGATGTTGTAATAATTAGTATTGATGTTGTATACATAAGACGGTATGGGAACATTTTGTGTGTAACACGTGGTAGGCCACGTCATTTTGATTAATTAAGTATTCCGCTGTGTTTATATTGTCTCGTTCGGTTAAGATTATGTTATTATTAACTAAACGAGTAAGACTGGAACTCTCGGGGTATATATCTGCATGTGGAGATTATTCTTGAGATCACCGCGGGTGCCGGCTGTAGTTTTGCGACGAGTGTTTCATCGGCATGTGAAGATTGTACTCACAGGCGCCGCGAGTAATAGATTTGGAAAAAAAAAAAAAGAAACCCTGGGAATTTCCTTATAGTGACACGCCTGTATAGAGCGGGGTGTTACAGGAGTAATTCTCGAAACTGGGTCGCAGGTTAGCTTAAATATAACCGTGTGCATATATATGTTAAAGGCATGTGTGGTGCGGGCAGTCGCGCGCGAGGGCTGCTCTGCGGGGGATGTGGGATCGAATTCGCGTGGGCGCGCACGAGGCTTGGTTTTGCTGATTTAATTTGGCCAAGGGAGGGACCGAAACGACGTCGTTTCGACCCCAAAAGCAGTGGCCCTCTGCACAGCCCAACAGCTGCCACGTGGCCGCGCCCCAGCCTCTCATTTTGGCCAATTTAAAGGCCGATTTCGGCCATCTCCGAGCAGCAAATTGCAGAGGAAAAAATGGCGGAAGAAAATGGCGCGCACAGTGAAGAAAAGAGGGAAATTTTGGGGAAAAATTCAAGATTTAATGTGGTTTAATCACGATTTAATTAGCCAGGTACGTAAATAAATATGTATTAAACATTTTATATGGTCAAAAATTCATTTTGGGTCCAATTTTATTAATTTTAGGAGTTTAATCTATTTTACAGCGTGTATTATTTTGGTGGTATTCAAGCGTAAAAACGTTGTAATCAGCTTAAACGAGGTAAGCTCCCTCTACCCTTGTGATCTCTTTCCATTTGGTGAACCCCTTGTCTTTCCTTAATTCGTTTCGGTGTCGCGTATTAATTATATAAATTGATGATGTTATTAGCGTGATTTAATTTAAAATAAATATGAGACTTGTTGGGGATTTATTTGTAGTGCGCCTGCGTAGGATTTTAGACGGTTAAATTATTTATATTATACGGTTATATTTAATTAATGTGAGCAATGATTTTATTAATTACTAGGGAAACTTTTTACTTTGCAGCGGGAGTGCAAGATAGGCAAGGAACAGCCGTGTAAAGGCAAGCTCCTAATCCTCTCTTCGTGTTCTTTAATTCCGGTGAGAGATTCCGTGGTTTCTCGTATTTTACGCCTTCCCTTACTTTAATTCGACGTCTAGCCTTATTTGTTAAATTATTGTTCATTTGTTTTAATTTAAATTAAATCCGAGACTTCTAGAGTTTTATTTGTTGAGTGCCAACAGGAGTTTGTATTGCCCCCATTTCTTTCAGGATGATGCCGAACCCAGCTTGGAGACTAGGTTCCTAGACGTGCGGGTTTATTTATGATTTTTTTTGGATTTATTTATGGTTCGATTAGAGCTATCGAGCAATAGGGCAGGGGTCTGCTGTTTGGTGACGTTGGAGTAGACTATTGTACGGCCCTGATGTGGACCGTCAGGTGGACACTCCTAGTCACTGGCCGTTGACCGGTGCCGGGCACTCCTGACTACCTTTACCAGTATGTGATTTATTGCACATTTAGATTCATTATGTTGTTGTTCATGATTTGATATGCACATGGGTACGGGTTGCATGTTGGGATATTCACTTATTGAGTATGCTTGGACATGGACATTCTAGCTTGGTTAGGTTGCATCCAGCACGGGCATATACATCGCGTGTGGTTTACTATGTGGGCGGAGCATGGCCTGATGCCTGGATGTATAG